>NW_028318487.1:1067500-1085000 GCF_062004578.1 Staurois parvus | reverse complement strand
ACTGCCTGTGCAACCTCTGTAGGGTCCAGGGATCGCCTCATGCTACCAGTAGTGACACGGACGCTAGCCAAATGCAAAACTAGTGAAAAACGCTCTGAAAAATAAAAAGATGAGCAGGGAAAAAACTGTATGTCAGTGGCCTCCGCCTGTAAAACCATTTCTCTTTTGGGGGTCATCTCATTGTTGCCCGTCCAGTGCACCTGTTGTTGATTTCATTAACACCAAAGCAGCTGAAAGTGATTAACAAAGCCCTGTGCTACTTAACTGACCAGATCAATAGCCCTGGAGTTTCATTGACTTGATACTATACTCTGAGTAAAAAGTCTTCCTTGAATTTTTTGGAGCAGGGTTCATGAAGATCAGAGAGTTGTGAGAGCTTTGCCAGGCCATGCTGTTAAATGTGACACTTGTGCTTGGGCCAAGAATAAATGGAGTGAGAATTTCACAAGTAAGGGCCAGTGGAATTGAAGAGCAACAAAGACACCGACCACGAAGGGACTTGAACCCTCAATCTTCTGATCCGAAGTCAGACGCCTTATCCATTAGGCCACGCGGTCTGCCGCAGCTCTTGCTCAACTTTGTGGCATGCGGACTAGGCCACCGGTTAAGATTGACCTCTGACCTTTTCCAATACTCGCTTTGCTCCAGTGGATTTGCTAGACAAGATGTGAAAAGTTTGACTTGGTGCCAAGGTCATGCTTTAGGAAGGTCATTTGCAAGAGGTCCTAGGTGCACAGGGTTAATACAGCCCCTTCATGTTGCTAAGTGATTCCTAGAGCCCCACGTGTAGAGAACATTTCAAGAGGAAGGACAGGGAAGTTGGTGTCTCTTGTCAGGATGGCCGAGTGGTCTAAGGCGCCAGACTCAAGAGTTCCCTTCTTCACATTGCGTGTGTGTTCTGGTCTCCAAATGGAGGCGTGGGTTCAAATCCCACTTCTGACAATCACATTTACTTTCCTCTACAACCACCGCAACCGCTCAGCTTTTCGGGGCTACCACAGAAACAACACTGCTCAAAACAAGGAAAGGAACACTTTTAAAGCACGTCACATCTCAATGGACAAACGTGGCATGCTGGATATCTGGACTTACATGCTGGAGATCATCTTCTCTGCCTCTGCCAGTGCTCATCCTGTTCCTCCTTGCACAAAGAAGCAGATACCGCTCCTGCTGATGGCTTAAGGACCTTCCACGGCCCTGTCCAGCTCTCCTAGATTAACTGCCTGTCTCCCGGAATCTCCTCCACGCTCGTGAGACTATGCTGGGAGACATAGCAACCCTGCTGGCAATGGCATGTATTGATGTGCCATGCTGGAGGAGTTAGACTGCCTGTGCAACCTCTGTAGGGTCCAGGGATCGCCTCATGCTACCAGTAGTGACACGGACGCTAGCCAAATGCAAAACTAGTGAAAAACGCTCTGAAAAATAAAAAGATGAGCAGGGAAAAAACTGTATGTCAGTGGCCTCCGCCTGTAAAACCATTTCTCTTTTGGGGGTCATCTAATTGTTGCCCGTCCAGTGCACCTGTTGTTGATTTCATTAACACCAAAGCAGCTGAAAGTGATTAACAAAGCCCTGTGCTACTTAACTGACCAGATCAATAGCCCTGGAGTTTCATTGACTTGATACTATACTCTGAGTAAAAAGTCTTCCTTGAATTTTTTGGAGCAGGGTTCATGAAGATCAGAGAGTTGTGAGAGCTTTGCCAGGCCATGCTGTTAAATGTGACACTTGTGCTTGGGCCAAGAATAAATGGAGTGAGAATTTCACAAGTAAGGGCCAGTGGAATTGAAGAGCAACAAAGACACCAACCACGAAGGGACTTGAACCCTCAATCTTCTGATCCGAAGTCAGACGCCTTATCCATTAGGCCGCGCGGTCTGCCGCAGCTCTTGCTCAACTTTGTGGCATGCGGACTAGGCCACCGGTTAAGGTTGACCTCTGACCTTTTCCAATACTCGCTTTGCTCCAGTGGATTTGCTAGACAAGATGTGAAAAGTTTGACTTGGTGCCAAGGTCATGCTTTAGGAAGGTCATTTGCAAGAGGTCCTAGGTGCACAGGGTTAATACAGCCCCTTCATGTTGCTAAGTGATTCCTAGAGCCCCACGTGTAGAGGACATTTCAAGAGGAAGGACAGGGAAGTCGGTGTCTCTTGTCAGGATGGCCGAGTGGTCTAAGGCGCCAGACTCAAGAGTTCTCTCTTCACGTTGCATGTGTGTTCTGGTCTCCAAATGGAGGCGTGGGTTCAAATCCCACTTCTGACAATCACATTTACTTTCCTCTACAACCACTGCAACTGCTCAGCTTTTCGGGGCTACCACAGAAACA
The DNA here is from genome assembly GCF_062004578.1 of Staurois parvus. Classification (NCBI taxonomy): domain Eukaryota; kingdom Metazoa; phylum Chordata; class Amphibia; order Anura; family Ranidae; genus Staurois; species Staurois parvus. Next base: position 1,082,671 of record NW_028318487.1, on the reverse strand, counting down.
ACACTGCTCAAAACAAGGAAAGGAACACTTTTAAAGCACGTCACATCTCAATGGACAAACGTGGCATGCTGGATATCTGGACTTACATGCTGGAGATTATCTTCTCTGCCTCTGCCAGTGCTCATCCTGTTCCTCCTTGCACAAAGAAGCAGATACCGGTCCTGCTGATGGCTTAAGGACCTTCCACGGCCCTGTCCAGCTCTCCTAGATTAACTGCCTGTCTCCCGGAATCTCCTCCACGCTCGTGAGACTATGCTGGGAGACATAGCAACCCTGCTGGCAATGGCATGTATTGATGTGCCATGCTGGAGGAGTTAGACTGCCTGTGCAACCTCTGTAGGGTCCAGGGATCGCCTCATGCTACCAGTAGTGACACGGACGCTAGCCAAATGCAAAACTAGTGAAAAACGCTCTGAAAAATAAAAAGATGAGCAGGGAAAAAACTGTATGTCAGTGGCCTCCGCCTGTAAAACCATTTCTCTTTTGGGGGTCATCTCATTGTTGCCCGTCCAGTGCACCTGTTGTTGATTTCATTAACACCAAAGCAGCTGAAAGTGATTAACAAAGCCCTGTGCTACTTAACTGACCAGATCAATAGCCCTGGAGTTTCATTGACTTGATACTATACTCTGAGTAAAAAGTCTTCCTTGAATTTTTTGGAGCAGGGTTCATGAAGATCAGAGAGTTGTGAGAGCTTTGCCAGGCCATGCTGTTAAATGTGACACTTGTGCTTGGGCCAAGAATAAATGGAGTGAGAATTTCACAAGTAAGGGCCAGTGGAATTGAAGAGCAACAAAGACACCGACCACGAAGGGACTTGAACCCTTAATCTTCTGATCCGAAGTCAGACGCCTTATCCATTAGGCCACGCGGTCTGCCGCAGCTCTTGCTCAACTTTGTGGCATGTGGACTAGGCCACCGGTTAAGGTTGACCTCTGACCTTTTCCAATACTCGCTTTGCTCCAGTGGATTTGCTAGACAAGATGTGAAAAGTTTGACTTGGTGCCAAGGTCATGCTTTAGGAAGGTCATTTGCAAGAGGTCCTAGGTGCACAGGGTTAATACAGCCCCTTCATGTTGCTAAGTGATTCCTAGAGCCCCACGTGTAGAGGACATTTCAAGAGGAAGGACAGGGAAGTCAGTGTCTCTTGTCAGGATGGCCGAGTGGTCTAAGGCGCCAGACTCAAGAGTTCCCTCTTCACATTGCGTGTGTGTTCTGGTCTCCAAATGGAGGCGTGGGTTCAAATCCCACTTCTGACAATCGCATTTACTTTCCTCTACAACCACCTCAACCGCTCAGCTTTTCGGGGCTACCACAGAAACAACACTGCTCAAAACAAGGAAAGGAACACTTTTAAAGCACGTCACATCTCAAATCACAAACGTGGCATGCTGGATATCTGGACTTACATGCTGGAGATCATCTTCTCTGCCTCTGCCAGTGCTCATCCTGTTCCTCCTTGCACAAAGAAGCAGATACCGCTCCTGCTGATGGCTTAAGGACCTTCCACGGCCCTGTCCAGCTCTCCTAGATTAACTGCCTTTCTCCCGGAATCTCCTCCACGCTCGTGAGACTATGCTGGGAGACATAGCAACCCTGCTGGCAATGGCATGTATTGATGTGCCATGCTGGAGGAGTTAGACTGCCTGTGCAACCTCTGTAGGGTCCAGGGATCGCCTCATGCTACCAGTAGTGACACGGACGCTAGCCAAATGCAAAACTAGTGAAAAACGCTCTGAAAAATAAAAAGATGAGCAGGGAAAAAACTGTATGTCAGTGGCCTCCGCCTGTAAAACCATTTCTCTTTTGGGGGTCATCTCATTGTTGCCCGTCCAGTGCACCTGTTGTTGATTTCATTAACACCAAAGCAGCTGAAAGTGATTAACAAAGCCCTGTGCTACTTAACTGACCAGATCAATAGCCCTGGAGTTTCATTGACTTGATACTATACTCTGAGTAAAAAGTCTTCCTTGAATTTTTTGGAGCAGGGTTCATGAAGATCAGAGAGTTGTGAGAGCTTTGCCAGGCCATGCTGTTAAATGTGACACTTGTGCTTGGGCCAAGAATAAATGGAGTGAGAATTTCACAAGTAAGGGCCAGTGGAATTGAAGAGCAACAAAGACACCGACCACGAAGGGACTTGAACCCTCAATCTTCTGATCCGAAGTCAGACGCCTTATCCATTAGGCCACGCGGTCTGCTGCAGCTCTTGCTCAACTTTGTGGCATGCGGACTAGGCCACCGGTTAAGGTTGACCTCTGACCTTTTCCAATACTCGCTTTGCTCCAGTGGATTTGCTAGACAAGATGTGAAAAGTTTGACTTGGTGCCAAGGTCATGCTTTAGGAAGGTCATTTGCAAGAGGTCCTAGGTGCACAGGGTTAATACAGCCCCTTCATGTTGCTAAGTGATTCCTAGAGCCCCACGTGTAGAGGACATTTCAAGAGGAAGGACAGGGAAGTCGGTGTCTCTTGTCAGGATGGCCGAGTGGTCTAAGGCGCCAGACTCAAGAGTTCCCTCTTCACATTGCGTGTGTGTTCTGGTCTCCAAATGGAGGCGTGGGTTCAAATCCCACTTCTGACAATCACATTTACTTTCCTCTACAACCAACGCAACCGCTCAGCTTTTTGGGGCTACCACAGAAACAACACTGCTCAAAACAAGGAAAGGAACACTTTTAAAGCATGTCACATCTCAATGGACAAACGTGGCATGCTGGATATCTGGACTTACATGCTGGAGATCATCTTCTCTGCCTCTGCCAGTGCTCATCCTGTTCCTCCTTGCACAAAGAAGCAGATACCGCTCCTGCTGATGGCTTAAGGACCTTCCACGGCCCTGTCCAGCTCTCCTAGATTAACTGACTGTCTCCCGGAATCTCCTCCACGCTCGTGAGACTATGCTGGGAGACATAGCAACCCTGCTGGCAATGGCATGTATTGATGTGCCATGCTGGAGGGGTTAGATTGCCTGTGCAACCTCTGTAGGGTCCAGGGATCGCCTCATGCTACCAGTAGTGACACGGACGCTAGCCAAATGCAAAACTAGTGAAAAACGCTCTGAAAAATAAAAAGATGAGCAGGGAAAAAACTGTATGTCAGTGGCCTCCGCCTGTAAAACCATTTCTCTTTTGGGGGTCATCTCATTATTGCCCGTCCAGTGCACCTGTTGTTGATTTCATTAACACCAAAGCAGCTGAAAGTGATTAACAAAGCCCTGTGCTACTTAACTAACCAGATCAATAGCCCTGGAGTTTCATTGACTTGATACTATACTCTGAGTAAAAAGTCTTCCTTGAATTTTTTGGAGCAGGGTTCATGAAGATCAGAGAGTTGTGAGAGCTTTGCCAGGCCATGCTGTTAAATGTGACACTTGTGCTTGGGCCAAGAATAAATGGAGTGAGAATTTCACAAGTAAGGGCCAGTGGAATTGAAGAGCAACAAAGACACCGACCACAAAGGGACTTGAACCCTCAATCTTCTGATCCGAAGTCAGACGCCTTATCCATTAGGCCATGCGGTCTGCCGCAGCTCTTGCTCAACTTTGTGGCATGCGGACTAGGCCACCGGTTAAGGTTGACCTCTGACCTTTTCCAATACTCGCTTTGCTCCAGTGGATTTGCTAGACAAGATGTGAAAAGTTTGACTTGGTGCCAAGGTCATGCTTTAGGAAGGTCATTTGCAAGAGGTCCTAGGTGCACAGGGTTAATACAGCCCCTTCATGTTGCTAAGTGATTCCTAGAGCCCCACGTGTAGAGGACATTTCAAGAGGAAGGACAGGGAAGTCGGTGTCTCTTGTCAGGATGGCCGAGTGGTCTAAGGCGCCAGACTCAAGAGTTCCCTCTTCACATTGCGTGTGTGTTCTGGTCTCCAAATGGAGGCGTGGGTTCAAATCCCACTTCTGACAATCACATTTACTTTCCTCTACAACCACCGCAACTGCTCAGCTTTTTGGGGCGACCACAGAAACAACACTGCTCAAAACAAGGAAAGGAACACTTTTAAAGCACGTCACATCTCAATGGACAAACGTGGCATGCTGGATATCTGGACTTACATGCTGGAGATCATCTTCTCTGCCTCTGCCAGTGCTCATCCTGTTCCTCCTTGCACAAAGAAGCAGATACCGCTCCTGCTGATGGCTTAAGGACCTTCCACGGCCCTGTCCAGCTCTCCTAGATTAACTGCCTGTCTCCCGGAATCTCCTCCACGCTCGTGAGACTATGCTGGGAGACATAGCAACCCTGCTGGCAATGGCATGTATTGATGTGCCATGCTGGAGGAGTTAGACTGCCTGTGCAACCTCTGTAGGGTCCAGGGATCGCCTCATGCTACCAGTAGTGACACGGACGCTAGCCAAATGCAAAACTAGTGAAAAACGCTCTGAAAAATAAAAAGATGAGCAGGGAAAAAACTGTATGTCAGTGGCCTCCGCCTGTAAAACCATTTCTCTTTTGGGGGTCATCTCATTGTTGCCCGTCCAGTGCACCTGTTGTTGATTTCATTAACACCAAAGCAGCTGAAAGTGATTAACAAAGCCCTGTGCTACTTAACTGACCAGATCAATAGCCCTGGAGTTTCATTGACTTGATACTATACTCTGAGTAAAAAGTCTTCCTTGAATTTTTTGGAGCAGGGTTCATGAAGATCAGAGAGTTGTGAGAGCTTTGCCAGGCCATGCTGTTAAATGTGACACTTGTGCTTGGGCCAAGAATAAATGGAGTGAGAATTTCACAAGTAAGGGCCAGTGGAATTGAAGAGCAACAAAGACACCGACCACGAAGGGACTTGAACCCTCAATCTTCTGATCCGAAGTCAGACGCCTTATCCATTAGGCCACGCGGTCTGCCGCAGCTCTTGCTCAACTTTGTGGCATGCGGACTAGGCCACCGGTTAAGGTTGACCTCTGACCTTTTCCAATACTCGCTTTGCTCCAGTGGATTTGCTAGACAAGATGTGAAAAGTTTGACTTGGTGCCAAGGTCATGCTTTAGGAAGGTCATTTGCAAGAGGTCCTAGGTGCACAGGGTTAATACAGCCCCTTCATGTTGCTAAGTGATTCCTAGAGCCCCACGTGTAGAGGACATTTCAAGAGGAAGGACAGGGAAGTCGGTGTCTCTTGTCAAGATGGCCGAGTGGTCTAAGGCGCCAGACTTAAGAGTTCCCTCTTCACATTGCGTGTGTGTTCTGGTCTCCAAATGGAGGCGTGGGTTCAAATCCCACTTCTGACAATCACATTTACTTTCCTCTACAACCACCGCAACCGCTCAGCTTTTTGGGGCTACCACAGAAACAACACTGCTCAAAACAAGGAAAGGAACACTTTTAAAGCACGTCACATCTCAATGGACAAACGTGGCATGCTGGATATCTGGACTTACATGCTGGAGATCATCTTCTCTGCCTCTGCCAGTGCTCATCCTGTTCCTCCTTGCACAAAGAAGCAGATACCGGTCCTGCTGATGGCTTAAGGACCTTCCACGGCCCTGTCCAGCTCTCCTAGATTAACTGCCTGTCTCCCGGAATCTCCTCCACGCTCGTGAGACTATGCTGGGAGACATAGCAACCCTGCTGGCAATGGCATGTATTGATGTGCCATGCTGGAGGAGTTAGACTGCCTGTGCAACCTCTGTAGGGTCCAGGGATCGCCTCATGCTACCAGTAGTGACACGGACGCTAGCCAAATGCAAAACTAGTGAAAAACGCTCTGAAAAATAAAAAGATGAGCAGGGAAAAAACTGTATGTCAGTGGCCTCCGCCTGTAAAACCATTTCTCTTTTGGGGGTCATCTCATTGTTGCCCGTCCAGTGCACCTGTTGTTGATTTCATTAACACCAAAGCAGCTGAAAGTGATTAACAAAGCCCTGTGCTACTTAACTGACCAGATCAATAGCCCTGGAGTTTCATTGACTTGATACTATACTCTGAGTAAAAAGTCTTCCTTGAATTTTTTGGAGCAGGGTTCATGAAGATCAGAGAGTTGTGAGAGCTTTGCCAGGCCATGCTGTTAAATGTGACACTTGTGCTTGGGCCAAGAATAAATGGAGTGAGAATTTCACAAGTAAGGGCCAGTGGAATTGAAGAGCAACAAAGACACCGACCACGAAGGGACTTGAACCCTCAATCTTCTGATCCGAAGTCAGACGCCTTATCCATTAGGCCACGCGGTCTGCCGCAGCTCTTGCTCAACTTTGTGGCATGCGGACTAGGCCACCGGTTAAGATTGACCTCTGACCTTTTCCAATACTCGCTTTGCTCCAGTGGATTTGCTAGACAAGATGTGAAAAGTTTGACTTGGTGCCAAGGTCATGCTTTAGGAAGGTCATTTGCAAGAGGTCCTAGGTGCACAGGGTTAATACAGCCCCTTCATGTTGCTAAGTGATTCCTAGAGCCCCACGTGTAGAGAACATTTCAAGAGGAAGGACAGGGAAGTTGGTGTCTCTTGTCAGGATGGCCGAGTGGTCTAAGGCGCCAGACTCAAGAGTTCCCTTCTTCACATTGCGTGTGTGTTCTGGTCTCCAAATGGAGGCGTGGGTTCAAATCCCACTTCTGACAATCACATTTACTTTCCTCTACAACCACCGCAACCGCTCAGCTTTTCGGGGCTACCACAGAAACAACACTGCTCAAAACAAGGAAAGGAACACTTTTAAAGCACGTCACATCTCAATGGACAAACGTGGCATGCTGGATATCTGGACTTACATGCTGGAGATCATCTTCTCTGCCTCTGCCAGTGCTCATCCTGTTCCTCCTTGCACAAAGAAGCAGATACCGCTCCTGCTGATGGCTTAAGGACCTTCCACGGCCCTGTCCAGCTCTCCTAGATTAACTGCCTGTCTCCCGGAATCTCCTCCACGCTCGTGAGACTATGCTGGGAGACATAGCAACCCTGCTGGCAATGGCATGTATTGATGTGCCATGCTGGAGGAGTTAGACTGCCTGTGCAACCTCTGTAGGGTCCAGGGATCGCCTCATGCTACCAGTAGTGACACGGACGCTAGCCAAATGCAAAACTAGTGAAAAACGCTCTGAAAAATAAAAAGATGAGCAGGGAAAAAACTGTATGTCAGTGGCCTCCGCCTGTAAAACCATTTCTCTTTTGGGGGTCATCTCATTGTTGCCCGTCCAGTGCACCTGTTGTTGATTTCATTAACACCAAAGCAGCTGAAAGTGATTAACAAAGCCCTGTGCTACTTAACTGACCAGATCAATAGCCCTGGAGTTTCATTGACTTGATACTATACTCTGAGTAAAAAGTCTTCCTTGAATTTTTTGGAGCAGGGTTCATGAAGATCAGAGAGTTGTGAGAGCTTTGCCAGGCCATGCTGTTAAATGTGACACTTGTGCTTGGGCCAAGAATAAATGGAGTGAGAATTTCACAAGTAAGGGCCAGTGGAATTGAAGAGCAACAAAGACACCAACCACGAAGGGACTTGAACCCTCAATCTTCTGATCCGAAGTCAGACGCCTTATCCATTAGGCCGCGCGGTCTGCCGCAGCTCTTGCTCAACTTTGTGGCATGCGGACTAGGCCACCGGTTAAGGTTGACCTCTGACCTTTTCCAATACTCGCTTTGCTCCAGTGGATTTGCTAGACAAGATGTGAAAAGTTTGACTTGGTGCCAAGGTCATGCTTTAGGAAGGTCATTTGCAAGAGGTCCTAGGTGCACAGGGTTAATACAGCCCCTTCATGTTGCTAAGTGATTCCTAGAGCCCCACGTGTAGAGGACATTTCAAGAGGAAGGACAGGGAAGTCGGTGTCTCTTGTCAGGATGGCCGAGTGGTCTAAGGCGCCAGACTCAAGAGTTCTCTCTTCACGTTGCATGTGTGTTCTGGTCTCCAAATGGAGGCGTGGGTTCAAATCCCACTTCTGACAATCACATTTACTTTCCTCTACAACCACTGCAACTGCTCAGCTTTTCGGGGCTACCACAGAAACAACACTGCTCAAAACAAGGAAAGGAACACTTTTAAAGCACGTCACATCTCAATGGACAAACGTGGCATGCTGGATATCTGGACTTACATGCTGGAGATTATCTTCTCTGCCTCTGCCAGTGCTCATCCTGTTCCTCCTTGCACAAAGAAGCAGATACCGGTCCTGCTGATGGCTTAAGGACCTTCCACGGCCCTGTCCAGCTCTCCTAGATTAACTGCCTGTCTCCCGGAATCTCCTCCACGCTCGTGAGACTATGCTGGGAGACATAGCAACCCTGCTGGCAATGGCATGTATTGATGTGCCATGCTGGAGGAGTTAGACTGCCTGTGCAACCTCTGTAGGGTCCAGGGATCGCCTCATGCTACCAGTAGTGACACGGACGCTAGCCAAATGCAAAACTAGTGAAAAACGCTCTGAAAAATAAAAAGATGAGCAGGGAAAAAACTGTATGTCAGTGGCCTCCGCCTGTAAAACCATTTCTCTTTTGGGGGTCATCTCATTGTTGCCCGTCCAGTGCACCTGTTGTTGATTTCATTAACACCAAAGCAGCTGAAAGTGATTAACAAAGCCCTGTGCTACTTAACTGACCAGATCAATAGCCCTGGAGTTTCATTGACTTGATACTATACTCTGAGTAAAAAGTCTTCCTTGAATTTTTTGGAGCAGGGTTCATGAAGATCAGAGAGTTGTGAGAGCTTTGCCAGGCCATGCTGTTAAATGTGACACTTGTGCTTGGGCCAAGAATAAATGGAGTGAGAATTTCACAAGTAAGGGCCAGTGGAATTGAAGAGCAACAAAGACACCGACCACGAAGGGACTTGAACCCTTAATCTTCTGATCCGAAGTCAGACGCCTTATCCATTAGGCCACGCGGTCTGCCGCAGCTCTTGCTCAACTTTGTGGCATGTGGACTAGGCCACCGGTTAAGGTTGACCTCTGACCTTTTCCAATACTCGCTTTGCTCCAGTGGATTTGCTAGACAAGATGTGAAAAGTTTGACTTGGTGCCAAGGTCATGCTTTAGGAAGGTCATTTGCAAGAGGTCCTAGGTGCACAGGGTTAATACAGCCCCTTCATGTTGCTAAGTGATTCCTAGAGCCCCACGTGTAGAGGACATTTCAAGAGGAAGGACAGGGAAGTCAGTGTCTCTTGTCAGGATGGCCGAGTGGTCTAAGGCGCCAGACTCAAGAGTTCCCTCTTCACATTGCGTGTGTGTTCTGGTCTCCAAATGGAGGCGTGGGTTCAAATCCCACTTCTGACAATCGCATTTACTTTCCTCTACAACCACCTCAACCGCTCAGCTTTTCGGGGCTACCACAGAAACAACACTGCTCAAAACAAGGAAAGGAACACTTTTAAAGCACGTCACATCTCAAATCACAAACGTGGCATGCTGGATATCTGGACTTACATGCTGGAGATCATCTTCTCTGCCTCTGCCAGTGCTCATCCTGTTCCTCCTTGCACAAAGAAGCAGATACCGCTCCTGCTGATGGCTTAAGGACCTTCCACGGCCCTGTCCAGCTCTCCTAGATTAACTGCCTTTCTCCCGGAATCTCCTCCACGCTCGTGAGACTATGCTGGGAGACATAGCAACCCTGCTGGCAATGGCATGTATTGATGTGCCATGCTGGAGGAGTTAGACTGCCTGTGCAACCTCTGTAGGGTCCAGGGATCGCCTCATGCTACCAGTAGTGACACGGACGCTAGCCAAATGCAAAACTAGTGAAAAACGCTCTGAAAAATAAAAAGATGAGCAGGGAAAAAACTGTATGTCAGTGGCCTCCGCCTGTAAAACCATTTCTCTTTTGGGGGTCATCTCATTGTTGCCCGTCCAGTGCACCTGTTGTTGATTTCATTAACACCAAAGCAGCTGAAAGTGATTAACAAAGCCCTGTGCTACTTAACTGACCAGATCAATAGCCCTGGAGTTTCATTGACTTGATACTATACTCTGAGTAAAAAGTCTTCCTTGAATTTTTTGGAGCAGGGTTCATGAAGATCAGAGAGTTGTGAGAGCTTTGCCAGGCCATGCTGTTAAATGTGACACTTGTGCTTGGGCCAAGAATAAATGGAGTGAGAATTTCACAAGTAAGGGCCAGTGGAATTGAAGAGCAACAAAGACACCGACCACGAAGGGACTTGAACCCTCAATCTTCTGATCCGAAGTCAGACGCCTTATCCATTAGGCCACGCGGTCTGCTGCAGCTCTTGCTCAACTTTGTGGCATGCGGACTAGGCCACCGGTTAAGGTTGACCTCTGACCTTTTCCAATACTCGCTTTGCTCCAGTGGATTTGCTAGACAAGATGTGAAAAGTTTGACTTGGTGCCAAGGTCATGCTTTAGGAAGGTCATTTGCAAGAGGTCCTAGGTGCACAGGGTTAATACAGCCCCTTCATGTTGCTAAGTGATTCCTAGAGCCCCACGTGTAGAGGACATTTCAAGAGGAAGGACAGGGAAGTCGGTGTCTCTTGTCAGGATGGCCGAGTGGTCTAAGGCGCCAGACTCAAGAGTTCTCTCTTCACATTGCGTGTGTGTTCTGGTCTCCAAATGGAGGCGTGGGTTCAAATCCCACTTCTGACAATCACATTTACTTTCCTCTACAACCAACGCAACCGCTCAGCTTTTTGGGGCTACCACAGAAACAACACTGCTCAAAACAAGGAAAGGAACACTTTTAAAGCATGTCACATCTCAATGGACAAACGTGGCATGCTGGATATCTGGACTTACATGCTGGAGATCATCTTCTCTGCCTCTGCCAGTGCTCATCCTGTTCCTCCTTGCACAAAGAAGCAGATACCGCTCCTGCTGATGGCTTAAGGACCTTCCACGGCCCTGTCCAGCTCTCCTAGATTAACTGACTGTCTCCCGGAATCTCCTCCACGCTCGTGAGACTATGCTGGGAGACATAGCAACCCTGCTGGCAATGGCATGTATTGATGTGCCATGCTGGAGGGGTTAGATTGCCTGTGCAACCTCTGTAGGGTCCAGGGATCGCCTCATGCTACCAGTAGTGACACGGACGCTAGCCAAATGCAAAACTAGTGAAAAACGCTCTGAAAAATAAAAAGATGAGCAGGGAAAAAACTGTATGTCAGTGGCCTCCGCCTGTAAAACCATTTCTCTTTTGGGGGTCATCTCATTATTGCCCGTCCAGTGCACCTGTTGTTGATTTCATTAACACCAAAGCAGCTGAAAGTGATTAACAAAGCCCTGTGCTACTTAACTAACCAGATCAATAGCCCTGGAGTTTCATTGACTTGATACTATACTCTGAGTAAAAAGTCTTCCTTGAATTTTTTGGAGCAGGGTTCATGAAGATCAGAGAGTTGTGAGAGCTTTGCCAGGCCATGCTGTTAAATGTGACACTTGTGCTTGGGCCAAGAATAAATGGAGTGAGAATTTCACAAGTAAGGGCCAGTGGAATTGAAGAGCAACAAAGACACCGACCACAAAGGGACTTGAACCCTCAATCTTCTGATCCGAAGTCAGACGCCTTATCCATTAGGCCATGCGGTCTGCCGCAGCTCTTGCTCAACTTTGTGGCATGCGGACTAGGCCACCGGTTAAGGTTGACCTCTGACCTTTTCCAATACTCGCTTTGCTCCAGTGGATTTGCTAGACAAGATGTGAAAATTTTGACTTGGTGCCAAGGTCATGCTTTAGGAAGGTCATTTGCAAGAGGTCCTAGGTGCACAGGGTTAATACAGCCCCTTCATGTTGCTAAGTGATTCCTAGAGCCCCACGTGTAGAGGACATTTCAAGAGGAAGGACAGGGAAGTCGGTGTCTCTTGTCAGGATGGCCGAGTGGTCTAAGGCGCCAGACTCAAGAGTTCCCTCTTCACATTGTGTGTGTGTTCTGGTCTCCAAATGGAGGCGTGGGTTCAAATCCCACTTCTGACAATCGCATTTACTTTCCTCTACAACCACCGCAACCGCTCAGCTTTTCGGGGCTACCACAGAAACAACACTGCTCAAAACAAGGAAAGGAACACTTTTAAAGCACGTCACATCTCAATGGACAAACGTGGCATGCTGGATATCTGGACTTACATGCTGGAGATCATCTTCTCTGCCTCTGCCAGTGCTCATCCTGTTCCTCCTTGCACAAAGAAGCAGATACCGGTCCTGCTGATGGCTTAAGGACCTTCCACGGCCCTGTCCAGCTCTCCTAGATTAACTGCCTGTCTCCCGGAATCTCCTCCACGCTCGTGAGACTATGCTGGGAGACATAGCAACCCTGCTGGCAATGGCATGTATTGATGTGCCATGCTGGAGGAGTTAGACTGCCTGTGCAACCTCTGTAGGGTCCAGGGATCGCCTCATGCTACCAGTAGTGACACGGACGCTAGCCAAATGCAAAACTAGTGAAAAACGCTCTGAAAAATAAAAAGATGAGCAGGGAAAAAACTGTATGTCAGTGGCCTCCGCCTGTAAAACCATTTCTCTTTTGGGGGTCATCTCATTGTTGCCCGTCCAGTGCACCTGTTGTTGATTTCATTAACACCAAAGCAGCTGAAAGTGATTAACAAAGCCCTGTGCTACTTAACTGACCAGATCAATAGCCCTGGAGTTTCATTGACTTGATACTATACTCTGAGTAAAAAGTCTTCCTTGAATTTTTTGGAGCAGGGTTCATGAAGATCAGAGAGTTGTGAGAGCTTTGCCAGGCCATGCTGTTAAATGTGACACTTGTGCTTGGGCCAAGAATAAATGGAGTGAGAATTTCACAAGTAAGGGCCAGTGGAATTGAAGAGCAACAAAGACACCGACCACGAAGGGACTTGAACCCTCAATCTTCTGATCCGAAGTCAGACGCCTTATCCATTAGGCCACGCGGTCTGCCGCAGCTCTTGCTCAACTTTGTGGCATGCGGACTAGGCCACCGGTTAAGGTTGACCTCTGACCTTTTCCAATACTCGCTTTGCTCCAGTGGATTTGCTAGACAAGATGTGAAAAGTTTGACTTGGTGCCAAGGTCATGCTTTAGGAAGGTCATTTGCAAGAGGTCCTAGGTGCACAGGGTTAATACAGCCCCTTCATGTTGCTAAGTGATTCCTAGAGCCCCACGTGTAGAGGACATTTCAAGAGGAAGGACAGGGAAGTCGGTGTCTCTTGTCAGGATGGCCGAGTGGTCTAAGGCGCCAGACTCAAGAGTTCCCTCTTCACATTGCGTGTGTGTTCTGGTCTCCAAATGGAGGCGTGGGTTCAAATCCCACTTCTGACAATCACATTTACTTTCCTCTACAACCAACGCAACCGCTCAGCTTTTTGGGGCTACCACAGAAACAACACTGCTCAAAACAAGGAAAGGAACACTTTTAAAGCATGTCACATCTCAATGGACAAACGTGGCATGCTGGATATCTGGACTTACATGCTGGAGATCATCTTCTCTGCCTCTGCCAGTGCTCATCCTGTTCCTCCTTGCACAAAGAAGCAGATACCGCTCCTGCTGATGGCTTAAGGACCTTCCACGGCCCTGTCCAGCTCTCCTAGATTAACTGACTGTCTCCCGGAATCTCCTCCACGCTCGTGAGACTATGCTGGGAGACATAGCAACCCTGCTGGCAATGGCATGTATTGATGTGCCATGCTGGAGGGGTTAGATTGCCTGTGCAACCTCTGTAGGGTCCAGGGATCGCCTCATGCTACCAGTAGTGACACGGACGCTAGCCAAATGCAAAACTAGTGAAAAACGCTCTGAAAAATAAAAAGATGAGCAGGGAAAAAACTGTATGTCAGTGGCCTCCGCCTGTAAAACCATTTCTCTTTTGGGGGTCATCTCATTGTTGCCCGTCCAGTGCACCTGTTGTTGATTTCATTAACACCAAAGCAGCTGAAAGTGATTAACAAAGCCCTGTGCTACTTAACTAACCAGATCAATAGCCCTGGAGTTTCATTGACTTGATACTATACTCTGAGTAAAAAGTCTTCCTTGAATTTTTTGGAGCAGGGTTCATGAAGATCAGAGAGTTGTGAGAGCTTTGCCAGGCCATGCTGTTAAATGTGACACTTGTGCTTGGGCCAAGAATAAATGGAGTGAGAATTTCACAAGTAAGGGCCAGTGGAATTGAAGAGCAACAAAGACACCGACCACAAAGGGACTTGAACCCTCAATCTTCTGATCCGAAGTCAGACGCCTTATCCATTAGGCCATGCGGTCTGCCGCAGCTCTTGCTCAACTTTGTGGCATGCGGACTAGGCCACCGGTTAAGGTTGACCTCTGACCTTTTCCAATACTCGCTTTGCTCCAGTGGATTTGCTAGACAAGATGTGAAAATTTTGACTTGGTGCCAAGGTCATGCTTTAGGAAGGTCATTTGCAAGAGGTCCTAGGTGCACAGGGTTAATACAGCCCCTTCATGTTGCTAAGTGATTCCTAGAGCCCCACGTGTAGAGGACATTTCAAGAGGAAGGACAGGGAAGTCGGTGTCTCTTGTCAGGATGGCCGAGTGGTCTAAGGCGCCAGACTCAAGAGTTCCCTCTTCACATTGTGTGTGTGTTCTGGTCTCCAAATGGAGGCGTGGGTTCAAATCCCACTTCTGACAATCGCATTTACTTTCCTCTACAACCACCGCAACCGCTCAGCTTTTCGGGGCTACCACAGAAACAACACTGCTCAAAACAAGGAAAGGAACACTTTTAAAGCACGTCACATCTCAATGGACAAACGTGGCATGCTGGATATCTGGACTTACATGCTGGAGATCATCTTCTCTGCCTCTGCCAGTGCTCATCCTGTTCCTCCTTGCACAAAGAAGCAGATACCGGTCCTGCTGATGGCTTAAGGACCTTCCACGGCCCTGTCCAGCTCTCCTAGATTAACTGCCTGTCTCCCGGAATCTCCTCCACGCTCGTGAGACTATGCTGGGAGACATAGCAACCCTGCTGGCAATGGCATGTATTGATGTGCCATGCTGGAGGAGTTAGACTGCCTGTGCAACCTCTGTAGGGTCCAGGGATCGCCTCATGCTACCAGTAGTGACACGGACGCTAGCCAAATGCAAAACTAGTGAAAAACGCTCTGAAAAATAAAAAGATGAGCAGGGAAAAAACTGTATGTCAGTGGCCTCCGCCTGTAAAACCATTTCTCTTTTGGGGGTCATCTCATTGTTGCCCGTCCAGTGCACCTGTTGTTGATTTCATTAACACCAAAGCAGCTGAAAGTGATTAACAAAGCCCTGTGCTACTTAACTGACCAGATCAATAGCCCTGGAGTTTCATTGACT
>NW_028318487.1:1052500-1062500 GCF_062004578.1 Staurois parvus | reverse complement strand
TGTGCAACCTCTGTAGGGTCCAGGGATCGCCTCATGCTACCAGTAGTGACACGGACGCTAGCCAAATGCAAAACTAGTGAAAAACGCTCTGAAAAATAAAAAGATGAGCAGAGAAAAAACTGTATGTCAGTGGCCTCCGTCTGTAAAACCATTTCTCTTTTGGGGGTCATCTCATTGTTGCCCGTCCAGTGCACCTGTTGTTGATTTCATTAACACCAAAGCAGCTGAAAGTGATTAACAAAGCCCTGTGCTACTTAACTGACCAGATCAATAGCCCTGGAGTTTCATTGACTTGATACTATACTCTGAGTAAAAAGTCTTCCTTGAATTTTTTGGAGCAGGGTTCATGAAGATCAGAGAGTTGTGAGAGCTTTGCCAGGCCATGCTGTTAAATGTGACACTTGTGCTTGGGCCAAGAATAAATGGAGTGAGAATTTCACAAGTAAGGGCCAGTGGAATTGAAGAGCAACAAAGACACCGACCACGAAGGGACTTGAACCCTCAATCTTCTGATCCGAAGTCAGACGCCTTATCCATTAGGCCACGTGGTCTACCGCAGCTCTTGCTCAACTTTGTGGCATGCGGACTAGGCCACCGGTTAAGGTTGACCTCTGACCTTTTCCAATACTCGCTTTGCTCCAGTGGATTTGCTAGACAAGATGTGAAAAGTTTGACTTGGTGCTAAGGTCATGTTTTAGGAAGGTCATTTGCAAGAGGTCCTAGGTGCACAGGGTTAATACAGCCCCTTCATGTTGCTAAGTGATTCCTAGAGCCCCACGTGTAGAGAACATTTCAAGAGGAAGGACAGGAAAGTCGGTGTCTCTTGTCAGGATGGCCGAGTGGTCTAAGGCGCCAGACTCAAGAGTTCCCTTCTTCACATTGCGTGTGTGTTCTGGTCTCCAAATGGAGGCGTGGGTTCAAATCCCACTTCTGACAATCACATTTACTTTCCTCTACAACCACCGCAACCGCTCAGCTTTTCGGGGCTACCACAGAAACAACACTGCTCAAAACATGGAAAGGAACACTTTTAAAGCACGTCACATCTCAATGGACAAACGTGGTATGCTGGATATCTGGACTTACATGCTGGAGATCATCTTCTCTGCCTCTGCCAGTGCTCATCCTGTTCCTCCTTGCACAAAGAAGCAGATACCGGTCCTGCTGATGGCTTAAGGACCTTCCACGGCCCTGTCCAGCTCTCCTAGATTAACTGCCTGTCTCCCGGAATCTCCTCCACGCTCGTGAGACTATGCTGGGAGACATAGCAACCCTGCTGGCAATGGCATGTATTGATGTGCCATGCTGGAGGAGTTAGACTGCCTGTGCAACCTCTGTAGGGTCCAGGGATCGCCTCATGCTACCAGTAGTGACACGGACGCTAGCCAAATGCAAAACTAGTGAAAAACGCTCTGAAAAATAAAAAGATGAGCAGAGAAAAAACTGTATGTCAGTGGCCTCCGCCTGTAAAACCATTTCTCTTTTGGGGGTCATCTCATTGTTGCCCGTCCAGTGCACCTGTTGTTGATTTCATTAACACCAAAGCAGCTGAAAGTGATTAACAAAGCCCTGTGCTACTTAACTGACCAGATCAATAGCCCTGGAGTTTCATTGACTTGATACTATACTCTGAGTAAAAAGTCTTCCTTGAATTTTTTGGAGCAGGGTTCATGAAGATCAGAGAGTTGTGAGAGCTTTGCCAGGCCATGCTGTTAAATGTGACACTTGTGCTTGGGCCAAGAATAAATGGAGTGAGAATTTCACAAGTAAGGGCCAGTGGAATTGAAGAGCAACAAAGACACCGACCACGAAGGGACTTGAACCCTCAATCTTCTGATCCGAAGTCAGACGCCTTATCCATTAGGCCACGCGGTCTGCCGCAGCTCTTGCTCAACTTTGTGGCATGCGGACTAGGCCACCGGTTAAGGTTGACCTCTGACCTTTTCCAATACTCGCTTTGCTCCAGTGGATTTGCTAGACAAGATGTGAAAAGTTTGATTTGGTGCCAAGGTCATGCTTTAGGAAGGTCATTTGCAAGAGGTCCTAGGTGCACAGGGTTAATACAGCCCCTTCATGTTGCTAAGTGATTCCTAGAGCCCCACGTGTAGAGAACATTTCAAGAGGAAGGACAGGAAAGTCGGTGTCTCTTGTCAGGATGGCCGAGTGGTCTAAGGCGCCAGACTCAAGAGTTCCCTTCTTCACATTGCGTGTGTGTTCTGGTCTCCAAATGGAGGCGTGGGTTCAAATCCCACTTCTGACAATCACATTTACTTTCCTCTACAACCACCGCAACCGCTCAGCTTTTCGGGGCTACCACAGAAAAAACACTGCTCAAAACAAGGAAAGGAACACTTTTAAAGCACGTCACATCTCAATGGACAAACGTGGCATGCTGGAGATCATCTTCTCTGCCTCTGCCAGTGCTCATCCTGTTCCTCCTTGCACAAAGAAGCAGATACCGGTCCTGCTGATGGCTTAAGGACCTTCCACGGCCCTGTCCAGCTCTCCTAGATTAACTGCCTGTCTCCCGGAATCTCCTCCACGCTCGTGAGACTATGCTGGGAGACATAGCAACCCTGCTGGCAATGGCATGTATTGATGTGCCATGCTGGAGGAGTTAGACTGCCTGTGCAACCTCTGTAGGGTCCAGGGATCGCCTCATGCTACCAGTAGTGACACGGACGCTAGCCAAATGCAAAACTAGTGAAAAACGCTCTGAAAAATAAAAAGATGAGCAGGGAAAAAACTGTATGTCAGTGGCCTCCGCCTGTAAAACCATTTCTCTTTTGGGGGTCATCTCATTGTTGCCCGTCCAGTGCACCTGTTGTTGATTTCATTAACACCAAAGCAGCTGAAAGTGATTAACAAAGCCCTGTGCTACTTAACTGACCAGATCAATAGCCCTGGAGTTTCATTGACTTGATACTATACTCTGAGTAAAAAGTCTTCCTTGAATTTTTTGGAGCAGGGTTCATGAAGATCAGAGAGTTGTGAAAGCTTTGCCAGGCCATGCTGTTAAATGTGACACTTGTGCTTGGGCCAAGAATAAATGGAGTGAGAATTTAACAAGTAAGGGCCAGTGGAATTGAAGAGCAACAAAGACACCGACCACGAAGGGACTTGAACCCTCTATCTTCTGATCCGAAGTCAGACGCCTTATCCATTAGGCCATGCGGTCTGCCGCAGCTCTTGCTCAACTTTGTGGCATGCGGACTAGGCCACCGGTTAAGGTTGACCTCTGACCTTTTCCAATACTCGCTTTGCTCCAGTGGATTTGCTAGACAAGATGTGAAAAGTTTGACTTGGTGCCAAGGTCATGCTTTAGGAAGGTCATTTGCAAGAGGTCCTAGGTGCACAGGGTTAATACAGCCCCTTCATGTTGCTAAGTGATTCCTAGAGCCCCACGTGTAGAGGACATTTCAAGAGGAAGGACAGGGAAGTCGGTGTCTCTTGTCAGGATGGCCGAGTGGTCTAAGGCGCCAGACTCAAGAGATCTCTCTTCACATTGCGTGTGTATTCTGGTCTCCAAATGGAGGCGTGGGTTCAAATCCCACTTCTGACAATCACATTTACTTTCCTCTACAACCACTGCAACTGCTCAGCTTTTCGGGGCTACCACAGAAACAACACTGCTCAAAACAAGGAAAGGAACACTTTTAAAGCACGTCACATCTCAATGGACAAACGTGGCATGCTGGATATCTGGACTTACATGCTGGAGATCATCTTCTCTGCCTCTGCCAGTGCTCATCCTGTTCCTCCTTGCACAAAGAAGCAGATACCGCTCCTGCTGATGGCTTAAGGACCTTCCACGGCCCTGTCCAGCTCTCCTAGATTAACTGCCTGTCTCCCGGAATCTCCTCCACGCTCGTGAGACTATGCTGGGAGACATAGCAACCCTGCTGGCAATGGCATGTATTGATGTGCCATGCTGGAGGAGTTAGACTGCCTGTGCAACCTCTGTAGGGTCCAGGGATCGCCTCATGCTACCAGTAGTGACACGGACGCTAGCCAAATGCAAAACTAGTGAAAAACGCTCTGAAAAATAAAAAGATGAGCAGGGAAAAAACTGTATGTCAGTGGCCTCCGCCTGTAAAACCATTTCTCTTTTGGGGGTCATCTCATTGTTGCCCGTCCAGTGCACCTGTTGTTGATTTCATTAACACCAAAGCAGCTGAAAGTGATTAACAAAGCCCTGTGCTACTTAACTGACCAGATCAATAGCCCTGGAGTTTCATTGACTTGATACTATACTCTGAGTAAAAAGTCTTCCTTGAATTTTTTGGAGCAGGGTTCATGAAGATCAGAGAGTTGTGAGAGCTTTGCCAGGCCATGCTGTTAAATGTGACACTTGTGCTTGGGCCAAGAATAAATGGAGTGAGAATTTCACAAGTAAGGGCCAGTGGAATTGAAGAGCAACAAAGACACCGACCACGAAGGGACTTGAACCCTCAATCTTCTGATCCGAAGTCAGACGCCTTATCCATTAGGCCACGCGGTCTGCCACAGCTCTTGCTCAACTTTGTGGCATGCGGACTAGGCCACCGGTTAAGGTTGACCTCTGACCTTTTCCAATACTCGCTTTGCTCCAGTGGATTTGCTAGACAAGATGTGAAAATTTTGACTTGGTGCCAAGGTCATGCTTTAGGAAGGTCATTTGCAAGAGGTCCTAGGTGCACAGGGTTAATACAGCCCCTTCATGTTGCTAAGTGATTCCTAGAGCCCCACGTGTAGAGGACATTTCAAGAGGAAGGACAGGGAAGTCGGTGTCTCTTGTCAGGATGGCCGAGTGGTCTAAGGCGCCAGACTCAAGAGTTCCCTCTTCACATTGCGTGTGTGTTCTGGTCTCCAAATGGAGGCGTGGGTTCAAATCCCACTTCTGACAATCACATTTACTTTCCTCTACAACCACCGCAACCGCTCAGCTTTTTGGGGCTACCACAGAAACAACACTGCTCAAAACAAGGAAAGGAACACTTTTAAAGCACGTCACATCTCAATGGACAAACGTGGCATGCTGGATATCTGGACTTACATGCTGGAGATCATCTTCTCTGCCTCTGTCAGTGCTCATCCTGTTCCTCCTTGCACAAAGAAGCAGATACCGGTCCTGCTGATGGCTTAAGGACCTTCCACGGCCCTGTCCAGCTCTCCTAGATTAACTGCCTGTCTCCCGGAATCTCCTCCACGCTCGTGAGACTATGCTGGGAGACATAGCAACCCTGCTGGCAATGGCATGTATTGATGTGCCATGCTGGAGGAGTTAGACTGCCTGTGCAACCTCTGTAGGGTCCAGGGATCGCCTCATGCTACCAGTAGTGACACGGACGCTAGCCAAATGCAAAACTAGTGAAAAACGCTCTGAAAAATAAAAAGATGAGCAGGGAAAAATCTGTATGTCAGTGGCCTCCGCCTGTAAAACCATTTCTCTTTTGGGGGTCATCTCATTGTTGCCCGTCCAGTGCACCTGTTGTTGATTTCATTAACACCAAAGCAGCTGAAAGTGATTAACAAAGCCCTGTGCTACTTAACTGACCAGATCAATAGCCCTGGAGTTTCATTGACTTGATACTATACTCTGAGTAAAAAGTCTTCCTTGAATTTTTTGGAGCAGGGTTCATGAAGATCAGAGAGTTGTGAGAGCTTTGCCAGGCCATGCTGTTAAATGTGACACTTGTGCTTGGGCCAAGAATAAATGGAGTGAGAATTTCACAAGTAAGGGCCAGTGGAATTGAAGAGCAACAAAGACACCGACCACGAAGGGACTTGAACCCTCAATCTTCTGATCCGAAGTCAGACGCCTTATCCATTAGGCCACGCGGTCTGCCGCAGCTCTTGCTCAACATTGTGGCATGCGGACTAGGCCACCGGTTAAGGTTGACCTCTGACCTTTTCCAATACTCGCTTTGCTCCAGTGGATTTGCTAGACAAGATGTGAAAAGTTTGACTTGGTGCCAAGGTCATGCTTTAGGAAGGTCATTTGCAAGAGGTCCTAGGTGCACAGGGTTAATACAGCCCCTTCATGTTGCTAAGTGATTCCTAGAGCCCCACGTGTAGAGAACATTTCAAGAGGAAGGACAGGGAAGTCGGTGTCTCTTGTCAGGATGGCCGAGTGGTCTAAGGCGCCAGACTCAAGAGTTCCCTTCTTCACATTGTGTGTGTGTTCTGGTCTCCAAATGGAGGCGTGGGTTCAAATCCCACTTCTGACAATCACATTTACTTTCCTCTACAACCACCTCAACCGCTCAGCTTTTCGGGGCTACCACAGAAACAACACTGCTCAAAACAAGGAAAGGAACACTTTTAAAGCACGTCACATCTCAATGGACAAACGTGGTATGCTGGATATCTGGACTTACATGCTGGAGATCATCTTCTCTGCCTCTGCCAGTGCTCATCCTGTTCCTCCTTGCACAAAGAAGCAGATACCGGTCCTGCTGATGGCTTAAGGACCTTCCACGGCCCTGTCCAGCTCTCCTAGATTAACTGCCTGTCTCCCGGAATCTCCTCCACGCTCGTGAGACTATGCTGGGAGACATAGCAACCCTGCTGGCAATGGCATGTATTGATGTGCCATGCTGGAGGAGTTAGACTGCCTGTGCAACCTCTGTAGGGTCCAGGGATCGCCTCATGCTACCAGTAGTGACACGGACGCTAGCCAAATGCAAAACTAGTGAAAAACGCTCTGAAAAATAAAAAGATGAGCAGAGAAAAAACTGTATGTCAGTGGCCTCCGCCTGTAAAACCATTTCTCTTTTGGGGGTCATCTCATTGTTGCCCGTCCAGTGCACCTGTTGTTGATTTCATTAACACCAAAGCAGCTGAAAGTGATTAACAAAGCCCTGTGCTACTTAACTGACCAGATCAATAGCCCTGGAGTTTCATTGACTTGATACTATACTCTGAGTAAAAAGTCTTCCTTGAATTTTTTGGAGCAGGGTTCATGAAGATCAGAGAGTTGTGAGAGCTTTGCCAGGCCATGCTGTTAAATGTGACACTTGTGCTTGGGCCAAGAATAAATGGAGTGAGAATTTCACAAGTAAGGGCCAGTGGAATTGAAGAGCAACAAAGACACCGACCACGAAGGGACTTGAACCCTCAATCTTCTGATCCGAAGTCAGACGCCTTATCCATAAGGCCACGCGGTCTGCCGCAGCTCTTGCTCAACTTTGTGGCATGCGGACTAGGCCACCGGTTAAGGTTGACCTCTGACCTTTTCCAATACTCGCTTTGCTCCAGTGGATTTGCTAGACAAGATGTGAAAAGTTTGATTTGGTGCCAAGGTCATGCTTTAGGAAGGTCATTTGCAAGAGGTCCTAGGTGCACAGGGTTAATACAGCCCCTTCATGTTGCTAAGTGATTCCTAGAGCCCCACGTGTAGAGAACATTTCAAGAGGAAGGACAGGAAAGTCGGTGTCTCTTGTCAGGATGGCCGAGTGGTCTAAGGCGCCAGACTCAAGAGTTCCCTTCTTCACATTGCGTGTGTGTTCTGATCTCCAAATGGAGGCGTGGGTTCAAATCCCACTTCTGACAATCACATTTACTTTCCTCTACAACCACCGCAACCGCTCAGCTTTTCGGGGCTACCACAGAAACAACACTGCTCAAAACAAGGAAAGGAACACTTTTAAAGCACGTCACATCTCAATGGACAAACGTGGCATGCTGGAGATCATCTTCTCTGCCTCTGCCAGTGCTCATCCTGTTCCTCCTTGCACAAAGAAGCAGATACCGGTCCTGCTGATGGCTTAAGGACCTTCCACGGCCCTGTCCAGCTCTCCTAGATTAACTGCCTTTCTCCCGGAATCTCCTCCACGCTCGTGAGACTATGCTGGGAGACATAGCAACCCTGCTGGCAATGGCATGTATTGATGTGCCATGCTGGAGGAGTTAGACTGCCTGTGCAACCTCTGTAGGGTCCAGGGATCGCCTCATGCTACCAGTAGTGACACGGACGCTAGCCAAATGCAAAACTAGTGAAAAACGCTCTGAAAAATAAAAAGATGAGCAGGGAAAAAACTGTATGTCAGTGGCCTCCGCCTGTAAAACCATTTCTCTTTTGGGGGTCATCTCATTGTTGCCCGTCCAGTGCACCTGTTGTTGATTTCATTAACACCAAAGCAGCTGAAAGTGATTAACAAAGCCCTGTGCTACTTAACTGACCAGATCAATAGCCCTGGAGTTTCATTGACTTGATACTATACTCTGAGTAAAAAGTCTTCCTTGAATTTTTTGGAGCAGGGTTCATGAAGATCAGAGAGTTGTGAGAGCTTTGCCAGGCCATGCTGTTAAATGTGACACTTGTGCTTGGGCCAAGAATAAATGGAGTGAGAATTTCACAAGTAAGGGCCAGTGGAATTGAAGAGCAACAAAGACACCGACCACGAAGGGACTTGAACCCTCAATCTTCTGATCCGAAGTCAGACGCCTTATCCATTAGGCCACGCGGTCTGCCGCAGCTCTTGCTCAACTTTGTGGCATGCGGACTAGGCCACCGGTTAAGGTTGACCTCTGACCTTTTCCAATACTCGCTTTGCTCCAGTGGATTTGCTAGACAAGATGTGAAAAGTTTGACTTGGTGCCAAGGTCATGCTTTAGGAAGGTCATTTGCAAGAGGTCCTAGGTGCACAGGGTTAATACAGCCCCTTCATGTTGCTAAGTGATTCCTAGAGCCCCACGTGTAGAGGACATTTCAAGAGGAAGGACAGGGAAGTCGGTGTCTCTTGTCAGGATGGCCGAGTGGTCTAAGGCGCCAGACTCAAGAGTTCTCTCTTCACATTGCGTGTGTATTCTGGTCTCCAAATGGAGGCGTGGGTTCAAATCCCACTTCTGACAATCACCTTTACTTTCCTCTACAACCACTGCAACCGCTCAGCTTTTCGGGGCTACCACAGAAACAACACTGCTCAAAACAAGGAAAGGAACACTTTTAAAGCACATCACATCTCAATGGACAAACGTGGCATGCTGGATATCTGGACTTACATGCTGGAGATCATCTTCTCTGCCTCTGCCAGTGCTCATCCTGTTCCTCCTTGCACAAAGAAGCAGATACCGGTCCTGCTGATGGCTTAAGGACCTTCCACGGCCCTGTCCAGCTCTCCTAGATTAACTGCCTGTCTCCCGGAATCTCCTCCACGCTCGTGAGACTATGCTGGGAGACATAGCAACCCTGCTGGCAATGGCATGTATTGATGTGCCATGCTGGAGGAGTTAGACTGCCTGTGCAACCTCTGTAGGGTCCAGGGATCGCCTCATGCTACCAGTAGTGACACGGACGCTAGCCAAATGCAAAACTAGTGAAAAACGCTCTGAAAAATAAAAAGATGAGCAGGGAAAAAACTGTATGTCAGTGGCCTCCGCCTGTAAAACCATTTCTCTTTTGGGGGTCATCTCATTGTTGCCCGTCCAGTGCACCTGTTGTTGATTTCATTAACACCAAAGCAGCTGAAAGTGATTAACAAAGCCCTGTGCTACTTAACTGACCAGATCAATAGCCCTGGAGTTTCATTGACTTGATACTATACTCTGAGTAAAAAGTCTTCCTTGAATTTTTTGGAGCAGGGTTCATGAAGATCAGAGAGTTGTGAGAGCTTTGCCAGGCCATGCTGTTAAATGTGACACTTGTGCTTGGGCCAAGAATAAATGGAGTGAGAATTTCACAAGTAAGGGCCAGTGGAATTGAAGAGCAACAAAGACACCGACCACGAAGGGACTTGAACCCTCAATCTTCTGATCCGAAGTCAGACGCCTTATCCATTAGGCCACGCGGTCTGCCGCAGCTCTTGCTCAACTTTGTGGCATGCGGACTAGGCCACCGGTTAAGGTTGACCTCTGACCTTTTCCAATACTCGCTTTGCTCCAGTGGATTTGCTAGACAAGATGTGAAAATTTTGACTTGGTGCCAAGGTCATGCTTTAGGAAGCTCATTTGCAAGAGGTCCTAGGTGCACAGGGTTAATACAGCCCCTTCATGTTGCTAAGTGATTCCTAGAGCCCCA
>NW_028318487.1:1045000-1047500 GCF_062004578.1 Staurois parvus | reverse complement strand
CGAAGGGACTTGAACCCTCAATCTTCTGATCCGAAGTCAGACGCCTTATCCATTAGGCCACGCGGTCTGCCGCAGCTCTTGCTCAACATTGTGGCATGCGGACTAGGCCACCGGTTAAGGTTGACCTCTGACCTTTTCCAATACTCGCTTTGCTCCAGTGGATTTGCTAGACAAGATGTGAAAAGTTTGACTTGGTGCCAAGGTCATGCTTTAGGAAGGTCATTTGCAAGAGGTCCTAGGTGCACAGGGTTAATACAGCCCCTTCATGTTGCTAAGTGATTCCTAGAGCCCCACGTGTAGATAACATTTCAAGAGGAAGGACAGGGAAGTCGGTGTCTCTTGTCAGGATGGCCGAGTGGTCTAAGGCGCCAGTCTCAAGAGTTCCCTTCTTCACATTGTGTGTGTGTTCTGGTCTCCAAATGGAGGCGTGGGTTCAAATCCCACTTCTGACAATCACATTTACTTTCCTCTACAACCACCGCAACCGCTCAGCTTTTCGGGGCTACCACAGAAACAACACTGCTCAAAACAAGGAAAGGAACACTTTTAAAGCACGTCACATCTCAATGGACAAACGTGGTATGCTGGATATCTGGACTTACATGCTGGAGATCATCTTCTCTGCCTCTGCCAGTGCTCATCCTGTTCCTCCTTGCACAAAGAAGCAGATACCGGTCCTGCTGATGGCTTAAGGACCTTCCACGGCCCTGTCCAGCTCTCCTAGATTAACTGCCTGTCTCCCGGAATCTCCTCCACGCTCGTGAGACTATGCTGGGAGACATAGCAACCCTGCTGGCAATGGCATGTATTGATGTGCCATGCTGGAGGAGTTAGACTGCCTGTGCAACCTCTGTAGGGTCCAGGGATCGCCTCATGCTACCAGTAGTGACACGGACGCTAGCCAAATGCAAAACTAGTGAAAAACGCTCTGAAAAATAAAAAGATGAGCAGAGAAAAAACTGTATGTCAGTGGCCTCCGCCTGTAAAACCATTTCTCTTTTGGGGGTCATCTCATTGTTGCCCGTCCAGTGCACCTGTTGTTGATTTCATTAACACCAAAGCAGCTGAAAGTGATTAACAAAGCCCTGTGCTACTTAACTGACCAGATCAATAGCCCTGGAGTTTCATTGACTTGATACTATACTCTGAGTAAAAAGTCTTCCTTGAATTTTTTGGAGCAGGGTTCATGAAGATCAGAGAGTTGTGAGAGCTTTGCCAGGCCATGCTGTTAAATGTGACACTTGTGCTTGGGCCAAGAATAAATGGAGTGAGAATTTCACAAGTAAGGGCCAGTGGAATTGAAGAGCAACAAAGACACCGACCACGAAGGGACTTGAACCCTCAATCTTCTGATCCGAAGTCAGACGCCTTATCCATTAGGCCACGCGGTCTGCCGCAGCTCTTGCTCAACATTGTGGCATGCGGACTAGGCCACCGGTTAAGGTTGACCTCTGACCTTTTCCAATACTCGCTTTGCTCCAGTGGATTTGCTAGACAAGATGTGAAAAGTTTGATTTGGTGCCAAGGTCATGCTTTAGGAAGGTCATTTGCAAGAGGTCCTAGGTGCACAGGGTTAATACAGCCCCTTCATGTTGCTAAGTGATTCCTAGAGCCCCACGTGTAGAGGACATTTCAAGAGGAAGGACAGGGAAGTTGGTGTCTCTTGTCAGGATGGCCGAGTGGTCTAAGGCGCCAGACTCAAGAGTTCCCTCTTCACATTGCGCGTGTGTTCTGGTCTCCAAATGGAGGCATGGGTTCAAATCCCACTTCTGACAATCACATTTACTTTCCTCTACAACCACCGCAACTGCTCAGCTTTTCGGGGCTACCACAGAAACAACACTGCTCAAAACAAGGAAAGGAACACTTTTAAAGCACGTCACATCTCAATGGACAAACGTGGCATGCTGGAGATCATCTTCTCTGCCTCTGCCAGTGCTCATCCTGTTCCTCCTTGCACAAAGAAGCAGATACCGGTCCTGCTGATGGCTTAAGGACCTTCCACGGCCCTGTCCAGCTCTCCTAGATTAACTGCCTGTCTCCCGGAATCTCCTCCACGCTCGTGAGACTATGCTGGGAGACATAGCAACCCTGCTGGCAATGGCATGTATTGATGTGCCATGCTGGAGGAGTTAGACTGCCTGTGCAACCTCTGTAGGGTCCAGGGATCGCCTCATGCTACCAGTAGTGACACGGACGCTAGCCAAATGCAAAACTAGTGAAAACCGCTCTGAAAAATAAAAAGATGAGCAGGGAAAAAAATGTATGTCAGTGGCCTCCGCCTGTAAAACCATTTCTCTTTTGGGGGTCATCTCATTGTTGCCCGTCCAGTGCACCTGTTGTTGATTTCATTAACACCAAAGCAGCTGAAAGTGATTAACAAAGCCCTGTGCTACTTAACTGACCAGATCAATAGCCCTGGAGTTTCATTGACTTGATACTATACTCTGAGTAAAAAGTCTTCCTTGAATTTTTTGGAGCAGGGTTCATGAAGATCAGA
>NW_028318487.1:1027500-1035000 GCF_062004578.1 Staurois parvus | reverse complement strand
CCTCCTTGCACAAAGAAGCAGATACCGGTCCTGCTGATGGCTTAAGGACCTTCCACGGCCCTGTCCAGCTCTCCTAGATTAACTGCCTGTCTCCCGGAATCTCCTCCACGCTCGTGAGACTATGCTGGGAGACATAGCAACCCTGCTGGCAATGGCATGTATTGATGTGCCATGCTGGAGGAGTTAGACTGCCTGTGCAACCTCTGTAGGGTCCAGGGATCGCCTCATGCTACCAGTAGTGACACGGACGCTAGCCAAATGCAAAACTAGTGAAAAACGCTCTGAAAAATAAAAAGATGAGCAGGGAAAAAACTGTATGTCAGTGGCCTCCGCCTGTAAAACCATTTCTCTTTTGGGGGTCATCTCATTGTTGCCCGTCCAGTGCACCTGTTGTTGATTTCATTAACACCAAAGCAGCTGAAAGTGATTAACAAAGCCCTGTGCTACTTAACTGACCAGATCAATAGCCCTGGAGTTTCATTGACTTGATACTATACTCTGAGTAAAAAGTCTTCCTTGAATTTTTTGGAGCAGGGTTCATGAAGATCAGAGAGTTGTGAGAGCTTTGCCAGGCCATGCTGTTAAATGTGACACTTGTGCTTGGGCCAAGAATAAATGGAGTGAGAATTTCACAAGTAAGGGCCAGTGGAATTGAAGAGCAACAAAGACACCGACCACGAAGGGACTTGAATCCTCAATCTTCTGATCCGAAGTCAGACGCCTTATCCATTAGGCCACGCGGTCTGCCACAGCTCTTGCTCAACTTTGTGGCATGCGGACTAGGCCACCGGTTAAGGTTGACCTCTGACCTTTTCCAATACTCGCTTTGCTCCAGTGGATTTGCTAGACAAGATGTGAAAATTTTGACTTGGTGCCAAGGTCATGCTTTAGGAAGGTCATTTGCAAGAGGTCCTAGGTGCACAGGGTTAATACAGCCCCTTCATGTTGCTAAGTGATTCCTAGAGCCCCACGTGTAGAGGACATTTCAAGAGGAAGGACAGGGAAGTCGGTGTCTCTTGTCAGGATGGCCGAGTGGTCTAAGGCGCCAGACTCAAGAGTTCCCTCTTCACATTGCGTGTGTGTTCTGGTCTCCAAATGGAGGCGTGGGTTCAAATCCCACTTCTGACAATCGCATTTACTTTCCTCTACAACCACCGCAACCGCTCAGCTTTTTGGGGCTACCACAGAAACAACACTGCTCAAAACAAGGAAAGGAACACTTTTAAAGCACGTCACATCTCAATGGACAAACGTGGCATGCTGGATATCTGGACTTACATGCTGGAGATCATCTTCTCTGCCTCTGCCAGTGCTCATCCTGTTCCTCCTTGCACAAAGAAGCAGATACCGGTCCTGCTGATGGCTTAAGGACCTTCCACGGCCCTGTCCAGCTCTCCTAGATTAACTGCCTGTCTCCCGGAATCTCCTCCACGCTCGTGAGACTATGCTGGGAGACATAGCAACCCTGCTGGCAATGGCATGTATTGATGTGCCATGCTGGAGGAGTTAGACTGCCTGTGCAACCTCTGTAGGGTCCAGGGATCACCTCATGCTACCAGTAGTGACACGGACGCTAGCCAAATGCAAAACTAGTGAAAAACGCTCTGAAAAATAAAAAGATGAGCAGAGAAAAAACTGTATGTCAGTGGCCTCCGCCTGTAAAACCATTTCTCTTTTGGGGGTCATCTCATTGTTGCCCGTCCAGTGCACCTGTTGTTGATTTCATTAACACCAAAGCAGCTGAAAGTGATTAACAAAGCCCTGTGCTACTTAACTGACCAGATCAATAGCCCTGGAGTTTCATTGACTTGATACTATACTCTGAGTAAAAAGTCTTCCTTGAATTTTTTGGAGCAGGGTTCATGAAGATCAGAGAGTTGTGAGAGCTTTGCCAGGCCATGCTGTTAAATGTGACACTTGTGCTTGGGCCAAGAATAAATGGAGTGAGAATTTCACAAGTAAGGGCCAGTGGAATTGAAGAGCAACAAAGACACCGACCACGAAGGGACTTGAACCCTCAATCTTCTGATCTGAAGTCAGACGCCTTATCCATTAGGCCACGCGGTCTGCCGCAGCTCTTGCTCAACTTTGTGGCATGCGGACTAGGCCACCGGTTAAGGTTGACCTCTGACCTTTTCCAATACTCGCTTTGCTCCAGTGGATTTGCTAGACAAGATGTGAAAAGTTTGATTTGGTGCCAAGGTCATGCTTTAGGAAGGTCATTTGCAAGAGGTCCTAGGTGCACAGGGTTAATACAGCCCCTTCATGTTGCTAAGTGATTCCTAGAGCCCCACGTGTAGAGGACATTTCAAGAGGAAGGACAGGGAAGTTGGTGTCTCTTGTCAGGATGGCCGAGTGGTCTAAGGCGCCAGACTCAAGAGTTCCCTCTTCACATTGCGTGTGTGTTCTGGTCTCCAAATGGAGGCGTGGGTTCAAATCCCACTTCTGACAATCACATTTACTTTCCTCTACAACCACCGCAACCGCTCAGCTTTTCGGGGCTACCACAGAAACAACACTGCTCAAAACAAGGAAAGGAACACTTTTAAAGCACGTCACATCTCAATGGACAAACGTGGCATGCTGGAGATCATCTTCTCTGCCTCTGCCAGTGCTCATCCTGTTCCTCCTTGCACAAAGAAGCAGATACCGGTCCTGCTGATGGCTTAAGGACCTTCCACGGCCCTGTCCAGCTCTCCTAGATTAACTGCCTGTCTCCCGGAATCTCCTCCACGCTCGTGAGACTATGCTGGGAGACATAGCAACCCTGCTGGCAATGGCATGTATTGATGTGCCATGCTGGAGGAGTTAGACTGCCTGTGCAACCTCTGTAGGGTCCAGGGATCGCCTCATGCTACCAGTAGTGACACGGACGCTAGCCAAATGCAAAACTAGTGAAAACCGCTCTGAAAAATAAAAAGATGAGCAGGGAAAAAACTGTATGTCAGTGGCCTCCGCCTGTAAAACCATTTCTCTTTTGGGGGTCATCTCATTGTTGCCCGTCCAGTGCACCTGTTGTTGATTTCATTAACACCAAAGCAGCTGAAAGTGATTAACAAAGCCCTGTGCTACTTAACTGACCAGATCAATAGCCCTGGAGTTTCATTGACTTGATACTATACTCTGAGTAAAAAGTCTTCCTTGAATTTTTTGGAGCAGGGTTCATGAAGATCAGAGAGTTGTGAGAGCTTTGCCAGGCCATGCTGTTAAATGTGACACTTGTGCTTGGGCCAAGAATAAATGGAGTGAGAATTTCACAAGTAAGGGCCAGTGGAATTGAAGAGCAACAAAGACACCGACCACGAAGGGACTTGAACCCTCAATCTTCTGATCCGAAGTCAGACGCCTTATCCATTAGGCCACGCGGTCTGCCGCAGCTCTTGCTCAACTTTGTGGCATGCGGACTAGGCCACCGGTTAAGGTTGACCTCTGACCTTTTCCAATACTCGCTTTGCTCCAGTGGATTTGCTAGACAAGATGTGAAAATTTTGACTTGGTGCCAAGGTCATGCTTTAGGAAGGTCATTTGCAAGAGGTCCTAGGTGCACAGGGTTAATACAGCCCCTTCATGTTGCTAAGTGATTCCTAGAGCCCCACGTGTAGAGGACATTTCAAGAGGAAGGACAGGGAAGTTGGTGTCTCTTGTCAGGATGGCCGAGTGGTCTAAGGCGCCAGACTCAAGAGTTCCCTCTTCACATTGCGTGTGTGTTCTGGTCTCCAAATGGAGGCGTGGGTTCAAATCCCACTTCTGACAATCGCATTTACTTTCCTCTACAACCACCGCAACCGCTCAGCTTTTCGGGGCTACCACAGAAACAACACTGCTCAAAACAAGGAAAGGAACACTTTTAAAGCACGTCACATCTCAATGGACAAACGTGGCATGCTGGATATCTGGACTTACATGCTGGAGATCATCTTCTCTGCCTCTGCCAGTGCTCATCCTGTTCCTCCTTGCACAAAGAAGCAGATACCGGTCCTGCTGATGGCTTAAGGACCTTCCACGGCCCTGTCCAGCTCTCCTAGATTAACTGCCTTTCTCCCGGAATCTCCTCCACGCTCGTGAGACTATGCTGGGAGACATAGCAACCCTGCTGGCAATGGCATGTATTGATGTGCCATGCTGGAGGAGTTAGACTGCCTGTGCAACCTCTGTAGGGTCCAGGGATCGCCTCATGCTACCAGTAGTGACACGGACGCTAGCCAAATGCAAAACTAGTGAAAAACGCTCTGAAAAATAAAAAGATGAGCAGGGAAAAAACTGTATGTCAGTGGCCTCCGCCTGTAAAACCATTTCTCTTTTGGGGGTCATCTCATTGTTGCCCGTCCAGTGCACCTGTTGTTGATTTCATTAACACCAAAGCAGCTGAAAGTGATTAACAAAGCCCTGTGCTACTTAACTGACCAGATCAATAGCCCTGGAGTTTCATTGACTTGATACTATACTCTGAGTAAAAAGTCTTCCTTGAATTTTTTGGAGCAGGGTTCATGAAGATCAGAGAGTTGTGAGAGCTTTGCCAGGCCATGCTGTTAAATGTGACACTTGTGCTTGGGCCAAGAATAAATGGAGTGAGAATTTCACAAGTAAGGGCCAGTGGAATTGAAGAGCAACAAAGACACCGACCACGAAGGGACTTGAATCCTCAATCTTCTGATCCGAAGTCAGACGCCTTATCCATTAGGCCACGCGGTCTGCCGCAGCTCTTGCTCAACTTTGTGGCATGCGGACTAGGCCACCGGTTAAGGTTGACCTCTGACCTTTTCCAATACTCGCTTTGCTCCAGTGGATTTGCTAGACAAGATGTGAAAATTTTGACTTGGTGCCAAGGTCATGCTTTAGGAAGGTCATTTGCAAGAGGTCCTAGGTGCACAGGGTTAATACAGCCCCTTCATGTTGCTAAGTGATTCCTAGAGCCCCACGTGTAGAGGACATTTCAAGAGGAAGGACAGGGAAGTCGGTGTCTCTTGTCAGGATGGCCGAGTGGTCTAAGGCGCCAGACTCAAGAGTTCCCTCTTCACATTGCGTGTGTGTTCTGGTCTCCAAATGGAGGCGTGGGTTCAAATCCCACTTCTGACAATCACATTTACTTTCCTCTACAACCACCGCAACCGCTCAGCTTTTTGGGGCTACCACAGAAACAACACTGCTCAAAACAAGGAAAGGAACACTTTTAAAGCACGTCACATCTCAATGGACAAACGTGGCATGCTGGATATCTGGACTTACATGCTGGAGATCATCTTCTCTGCCTCTGCCAGTGCTCATCCTGTTCCTCCTTGCACAAAGAAGCAGATACCGGTCCTGCTGATGGCTTAAGGACCTTCCACGGCCCTGTCCAGCTCTCCTAGATTAACTGCCTGTCTCCCGGAATCTCCTCCACGCTCGTGAGACTATGCTGGGAGACATAGCAACCCTGCTGGCAATGGCATGTATTGATGTGCCATGCTGGAGGAGTTAGACTGCCTGTGCAACCTCTGTAGGGTCCAGGGATCGCCTCATGCTACCAGTAGTGACACGGACGCTAGCCAAATGCAAAACTAGTGAAAAACGCTCTGAAAAATAAAAAGATGAGCAGGGAAAAATCTGTATGTCAGTGGCCTCCGCCTGTAAAACCATTTCTCTTTTGGGGGTCATCTCATTGTTGCCCGTCCAGTGCACCTGTTGTTGATTTCATTAACACCAAAGCAGCTGAAAGTGATTAACAAAGCCCTGTGCTACTTAACTGACCAGATCAATAGCCCTGGAGTTTCATTGACTTGATACTATACTCTGAGTAAAAAGTCTTCCTTGAATTTTTTGGAGCAGGGTTCATGAAGATCAGAGAGTTGTGAGAGCTTTGCCAGGCCATGCTGTTAAATGTGACACTTGTGCTTGGGCCAAGAATAAATGGAGTGAGAATTTCACAAGTAAGGGCCAGTGGAATTGAAGAGCAACAAAGACACCGACCACGAAGGGACTTGAACCCTCAATCTTCTGATCCGAAGTCAGATGCCTTATCCATTAGGCCACGCGGTCTGCCGCAGCTCTTGCTCAACATTGTGGCATGCGGACTAGGCCACCGGTTAAGGTTGACCTCTGACCTTTTCCAATACTCGCTTTGCTCCAGTGGATTTGCTAGACAAGATGTGAAAAGTTTGACTTGGTGCCAAGGTCATGCTTTAGGAAGGTCATTTGCAAGAGGTCCTAGGTGCACAGGGTTAATACAGCCCCTTCATGCTGCTAAGTGATTCCTAGAGCCCCACGTGTAGAGGACATTTCAAGAGGAAGGACAGGGAAGTCGGTGTCTCTTGTCAGGATGGCCGAGTGGTCTAAGGCGCCAGACTCAAGAGTTCTCTCTTCACATTGCGTGTGTATTCTGGTCTCCAAATGGAGGCGTGGGTTCAAATCCCACTTCTGACAATCACATTTACTTTCCTCTACAACCACTGCAACTGCTCAGCTTTTCGGGGCTACCACAGAAACAACACTGCTCAAAACAAGGAAAGGAACACTTTTAAAGCACGTCACATCTCAATGGACAAACGTGGCATGCTGGATATCTGGACTTACATGCTGGAGATCATCTTCTCTGCCTCTGCCAGTGCTCATCCTGTTCCTCCTTGCACAAAGAAGCAGATACCGGTCCTGCTGATGGCTTAAGGACCTTCCACGGCCCTGTCCAGCTCTCCTAGATTAACTGCCTGTCTCCCGGAATCTCCTCCACGCTCGTGAGACTATGCTGGGAGACATAGCAACCCTGCTGGCAATGGCATGTATTGATGTGCCATGCTGGAGGAGTTAGACTGCCTGTGCAACCTCTGTAGGGTCCAGGGATCGCCTCATGCTACCAGTAGTGACACGGACGCTAGCCAAATGCAAAACTAGTGAAAAACGCTCTGAAAAATAAAAAGATGAGCAGGGAAAAAACTGTATGTCAGTGGCCTCCGCCTGTAAAACCATTTCTCTTTTGGGGGTCATCTCATTGTTGCCCGTCCAGTGCACCTGTTGTTGATTTCATTAACACCAAAGCAGCTGAAAGTGATTAACAAAGCCCTGTGCTACTTAACTGACCAGATCAATAGCCCTGGAGTTTCATTGACTTGATACTATACTCTGAGTAAAAAGTCTTCCTTGAATTTTTTGGAGCAGGGTTCATGAAGATCAGAGAGTTGTGAGAGCTTTGCCAGGCCATGCTGTTAAATGTGACACTTGTGCTTGGGCCAAGAATAAATGGAGTGAGAATTTCACAAGTAAGGGCCAGTGGAATTGAAGAGCAACAAAGACACCGACCACGAAGGGACTTGAACCCTCAATCTTCTGATCCGAAGTCAGACGCCTTATCCATTAGGCCACGCGGTCTGCCGCAGCTCTTGCTCAACTTTGTGGCATGCGGACTCGGCCACCGGTTAAGGTTGACCTCTGACCTTTTCCAATACTCGCTTTGCTCCAGTGGATTTGCTAGACAAGATGTGAAAATTTTGACTTGGTGCCAAGGTCATGCTTTAGGAAGGTCATTTGCAA
>NW_028318487.1:1005000-1022500 GCF_062004578.1 Staurois parvus | reverse complement strand
AATGGAGTGAGAATTTCACAAGTAAGGGCCAGTGGAATTGAAGAGCAACAAAGACACCGACCACGAAGGGACTTGAACCCTCAATCTTCTGATCCGAAGTCAGACGCCTTATCCATTAGGCCACGCGGTCTGCCGCAGCTCTTGCTCAACTTTGTGGCATGCGGACTAGGCCACCGGTTAAGGTTGACCTCTGACCTTTTCCAATACTCGCTTTGCTCCAGTGGATTTGCTAGACAAGATGTGAAAATTTTGACTTGGTGCCAAGGTCATGCTTTAGGAAGGTCATTTGCAAGAGGTCCTAGGTGCACAGGGTTAATACAGCCCCTTCATGTTGCTAAGTGATTCCTAGAGCCCCACGTGTAGAGGACATTTCAAGAGGAAGGACAGGGAAGTTGGTGTCTCTTGTCAGGATGGCCGAGTGGTCTAAGGCGCCAGACTCAAGAGTTCCCTCTTCACATTGCGTGTGTGTTCTGGTCTCCAGATGGAGGCGTGGGTTCAAATCCCACTTCTGACAATCACATTTACTTTCCTCTACAACCACTGCAACTGCTCAGCTTTTCGGGGCTACCACAGAAACAACACTGCTCAAAACAAGGAAAGGAACACTTTTAAAGCACGTCACATCTCAATGGACAAACGTGGCATGCTGGATATCTGGACTTACATGCTGGAGATCATCTTCTCTGCCTCTGCCAGTGCTCACCCTGTTCCTCCTTGCACAAAGAAGCAGATACCGGTCCTGCTGATGGCTTAAGGACCTTCCACGGCCCTGTCCAGCTCTCCTAGATTAACTGCCTGTCTCCCGGAATCTCCTCCACGCTCGTGAGACTATGCTGGGAGACATAGCAACCCTGCTGGCAATGGCATGTATTGATGTGCCATGCTGGAGGAGTTAGACTGCCTGTGCAACCTCTGTAGGGTCCAGGGATCGCCTCATGCTACCAGTAGTGACACGGACGCTAGCCAAATGCAAAACTAGTGAAAAACGCTCTGAAAAATAAAAAGATGAGCAGGGAAAAAACTGTATGTCAGTGGCCTCCGCCTGTAAAACCATTTCTCTTTTGGGGGTCATCTCATTGTTGCCCGTCCAGTGCACCTGTTGTTGATTTCATTAACACCAAAGCAGCTGAAAGTGATTAACAAAGCCCTGTGCTACTTAACTGACCAGATCAATAGCCCTGGAGTTTCATTGACTTGATACTATACTCTGAGTAAAAAGTCTTCCTTGAATTTTTTGGAGCAGGGTTCATGAAGATCAGAGAGTTGTGAGAGCTTTGCCAGGCCATGCTGTTAAATGTGACACTTGTGCTTGGGCCAAGAATAAATGGAGTGAGAATTTCACAAGTAAGGGCCAGTGGAATTGAAGAGCAACAAAGACACCGACCACGAAGGGACTTGAACCCTCAATCTTCTGATCCGAAGTCAGACGCCTTATCCATTAGGCCACGCGGTCTGCCGCAGCTCTTGCTCAACTTTGTGGCATGCGGACTAGGCCACCGGTTAAGGTTGACCTCTGACCTTTTCCAATACTCGCTTTGCTCCAGTGGATTTGCTAGACAAGATGTGAAAAGTTTGACTTGGTGCCAAGGTCATGCTTTAGGAAGGTCATTTGCAAGAGGTCCTAGGTGCACAGGGTTAATACAGCCCCTTCATGTTGCTAAGTGATTCCTAGAGCCCCACGTGTAGAGGACATTTCAAGAGGAAGGACAGGGAAGTCGGTGTCTCTTGTCAGGATGGCCGAGTGGTCTAAGGCACCAGACTCAAGAGTTCCCTCTTCACATTGCGTGTGTGTTCTGGTCTCCAAATGGAGGCGTGGGTTCAAATCCCACTTCTGACAATCGCATTTACTTTCCTCTACAACCACCGCAACCGCTCAGTTTTTGGGGCTACCACAGAAACAACACTGCTCAAAACAAGGAAAGGAACACTTTTAAAGCACGTCACATCTCAATGGACAAACGTGGCATGCTGGATATCTGGACTTACATGCTGGAGATCATCTTCTCTGCCTCTGCCAGTGCTCATCCTGTTCCTCCTTGCACAAAGAAGCAGATACCGGTCCTGCTGATGGCTTAAGGACCTTCCACGGCCCTGTCCAGCTCTCCTAGATTAACTGCCTGTCTCCCGGAATCTCCTCCACGCTCGTGAGACTATGCTGGGAGACATAGCAACCCTGCTGGCAATGGCATGTATTGATGTGCCATGCTGGAGGAGTTAGACTGCCTGTGCAACCTCTGTAGGGTCCAGGGATCGCCTCATGCTACCAGTAGTGACACGGACGCTAGCCAAATACAAAACTAGTGAAAAACGCTCTGAAAAATAAAAAGATAAGCAGGGAAAAAACTGTATGTCAGTGGCCTCCGCCTGTAAAACCATTTCTCTTTTGGGGGTCATCTCATTGTTGCCCGTCCAGTGCACCTGTTGTTGATTTCATTAACACCAAAGCAGCTGAAAGTGATTAACAAAGCCCTGTGCTACTTAACTGACCAGATCAATAGCCCTGGAGTTTCATTGACTTGATACTATACTCTGAGTAAAAAGTCTTCCTTGAATTTTTTGGAGCAGGGTTCATGAAGATCAGAGAGTTGTGAGAGCTTTGCCAGGCCATGCTGTTAAATGTGACACTTGTGCTTGGGCCAAGAATAAATGGAGTGAGAATTTCACAAGTAAGGGCCAGTGGAATTGAAGAGCAACAAAGACACCGACCACGAAGGGACTTGAACCCTCAATCTTCTGATCCGAAGTCAGACGCCTTATTCATTAAGCCACACGGTCTGCGCAGCTCTTGCTCAACTTTGTGGCATGCGGACTCGGCCACCGGTTAAGGTTGACCTCTGACCTTTTCCAATACTCGCTTTGCTCCAGTGGATTTGCTAGACAAGATGTGAAAAGTTTGACTTGGTGCCAAGGTCATGCTTTAGGAAGGTCATTTGCAAGAGGTCCTAGGTGCACAGGGTTAATACAGCCCCTTCATGTTGCTAAGTGATTCCTAGAGCCCCACGTGTAGAGGACATTTCAAGAGGAAGGACAGGGAAGTGGGTGTCTCTTGTCAGAATGGCCGAGTGGTCTAAGGTGCCAGACTCAAGAGTTCCCTCTTCACATTGCGTGTGTGTTCTGGTCTCCAAATGGAGGTGTGGGTTCAAATCCCACTTCTGACAATCACATTTACTTTCCTCTACAACCACCGCAACCGCTCAGCTTTTCGGGGCTACCACAGAAACAACACTGCTCAAAACAAGGAAAGGAACACTTTTAAAGCACGTCACATCTCAATGGACAAACGTGGCATGCTGGATATCTGGACTTACATGCTGGAGATCATCTTCTCTGCCTCTGCCAGTGCTCATCCTGTTCCTCCTTGCACAAAGAAGCAGATACCGGTCCTGCTGATGGCTTAAGGACCTTCCACGGCCCTGTCCAGCTCTCCTAGATTAACTGCCTGTCTCCCGGAATCTCCTCCACGCTCGTGAGACTATGCTGGGAGACATAGCAACCCTGCTGGCAATGGCATGTATTGATGTGCCATGCTGGAGGAGTTAGACTGCCTGTGCAACCTCTGTAGGGTCCAGGGATCGCCTCATGCTACCAGTAGTGACACGGACGCTAGCCAAATGCAAAACTAGTGAAAAACGCTCTGAAAAATAAAAAGATGAGCAGGGAAAAAACTGTATGTCAGTGGCCTCCGCCTGTAAAACCATTTCTCTTTTGGGGGTCATCTCATTGTTGCCCGTCCAGTGCACCTGTTGTTGATTTCATTAACACCAAAGCAGCTGAAAGTGATTAACAAAGCCCTGTGCTACTTAACTGACCAGATCAATAGCCCTGGAGTTTCATTGACTTGATACTATACTCTGAGTAAAAAGTTTTCCTTGAATTTTTTGGAGCAGGGTTCATGAAGATCAGAGAGTTTTGAGAGCTTTGCCAGGCCATGCTGTTAAATGTGACACTTGTGCTTGGGCCAAGAATAAATGGAGTGAGAATTTCACAAGTAAGGGCCAGTGGAATTGAAGAGCAACAAAGACACCGACCACGAAGGGACTTGAACCCTCAATCTTCTGATCCGAAGTCAGATGCCTTATCCATTAGGCCACGCGGTCCGCTGCAGCTTTTGCTCAACTTTGTGGCATGCGGACTAGGCCACCGGTTAAGGTTGACCTCTGACCTTTTCCAATACTCGCTTTGCTCCAGTGGATTTGCTAGACAAGATGTGAAAAGTTTGACTTGGTGCCAAGGTCATGCTTTAGGAAGGTCATTTGCAAGAGGTCCTAGGTGCACAGGGTTAATACAGCCCCTTAATGTTGCTACGTGATTCCTAGAGCCCCACGTGTAGAGGACATTTCAAGAGGAAGGACAGGGAAGTCAGTGTCTCTTGTCAGGATGGCCGAGTGGTCTAAGGCGCCAGACTCAAGAGTTCCCTCTTCACATTGCGTGTGTGTTCTGGTCTCCAAATGGAGGCGTGGGTTCAAATCCCACTTCTGACAATCACATTTACTTTCCTCTACAACCACCGCAACCGCTCAGCTTTTCGGGGCTACCACAGAAACAACACTGCTCAAAACAAGGAAAGGAACACTTTTAAAGCACGTCACATCTCAATGGACAAACGTGGCATGCTGGATATCTGGACTTACATGCTGGAGATCATCTTCTCTGCCTCTGCCAGTGCTCATCCTGTTCCTCCTTGCACAAAGAAGCAGATACCGGTCCTGCTGATGGCTTAAGGACCTTCCACGGCCCTGTCCAGCTCTCCTAGATTAACTGCCTGTCTCCCGGAATCTCCTCCACGCTCGTGAGACTATGCTGGGAGACATAGCAACCCTGCTGGCAATGGCATGTATTGATGTGCCATGCTGGAGGAGTTAGACTGCCTGTGCAACCTCTGTAGGGTCCAGGGATCGCCTCATGCTACCAGTAGTGACACGGACGCTAGCCAAATGCAAAACTAGTGAAAAACGCTCTGAAAAATAAAAAGATGAGCAGGGAAAAAACTGTATGTCAGTGGCCTCCGCCTGTAAAACCATTTCTCTTTTGGGGGTCATCTCATTGTTGCCCGTCCAGTGCACCTGTTGTTGATTTCATTAACACCAAAGCAGCTGAAAGTGATTAACAAAGCCCTGTGCTACTTAACTGACCAGATCAATAGCCCTGGAGTTTCATTGACTTGATACTATACTCTGAGTAAAAAGTTTTCCTTGAATTTTTTGGAGCAGGGTTCATGAAGATCAGAGAGTTGTGAGAGCTTTGCCAGGC
This sequence comes from Staurois parvus, assembly GCF_062004578.1. Classification (NCBI taxonomy): domain Eukaryota; kingdom Metazoa; phylum Chordata; class Amphibia; order Anura; family Ranidae; genus Staurois; species Staurois parvus. The sequence goes on along the minus strand of NW_028318487.1, from coordinate 1,017,250 downwards.
CATGCTGTTAAATGTGACACTTGTGCTTGGGCCAAGAATAAATGGAGTGAGAATTTCACAAGTAAGGGCCAGTGGAATTGAAGAGCAACAAAGACACCGACCACGAAGGGACTTGAACCCTCAATCTTCTGATCCGAAGTCAGACGCCTTATCCATTAGGCCACGCGGTCTGCCGCAGCTCTTGCTCAACTTTGTGGCATGCGGACTAGGCCACCGGTTAAGGTTGACCTCTGACCTTTTCCAATACTCGCTTTGCTCCAGTGGATTTGCTAGACAAGATGTGAAAAGTTTGACTTAGTGCCAAGGTCATGCTTTAGGAAGGTCATTTGCAAGAGGTCCTAGGTGCACAGGGTTAATACAGCCCCTTCATGTTGCTAAGTGATTCCTAGAGCCCCACGTGTAGAGAACATTTCAAGAGGAAGGACAGGGAAGTCGGTGTCTCTTGTCAGGATGGCCGAGTGGTCTAAGGCGCCAGACTCAAGAGTTCCTTTCTTCACATTGCGTGTGTGTTCTGGTCTTCAAATGGAGGCGTGGGTTCAAATCCCACTTCTGACAATCACATTTACTTTCCTCTACAACCACCGCAACCGCTCAGCTTTTCGGGGCTACCACAGAAACAACACTGCTCAAAACAAGGAAAGGAACACTTTTAAAGCACGTCACATCTCAATGGACAAACGTGGTATGCTGGATATCTGGACTTACATGCTGGAGATCATCTTCTCTGCCTCTGCCAGTGCTCATCCTGTTCCTCCTTGCACAAAGAAGCAGATACCGGTCCTGCTGATGGCTTAAGGACCTTCCACGGCCCTGTCCAGCTCTCCTAGATTAACTGCCTGTCTCCCGGAATCTCCTCCACGCTCGTGAGACTATGCTGGGAGACATAGCAACCCTGCTGGCAATGGCATGTATTGATGTGCCATGCTGGAGGAGTTAGACTGCCTGTGCAACCTCTGTAGGGTCCAGGGATCGCCTCATGCTACCAGTAGTGACACGGACGCTAGCCAAATGCAAAACTAGTGAAAAACGCTCTGAAAAATAAAAAGATGAGCAGAGAAAAAACTGTATGTCAGTGGCCTCCGTCTGTAAAACCATTTCTCTTTTGGGGGTCATCTCATTGTTGCCCGTCCAGTGCACCTGTTGTTGATTTCATTAACACCAAAGCAGCTGAAAGTGATTAACAAAGCCCTGTGCTACTTAACTGACCAGATCAATAGCCCTGGAGTTTCATTGACTTGATACTATACTCTGAGTAAAAAGTCTTCCTTGAATTTTTTGGAGCAGGGTTCATGAAGATCAGAGAGTTGTGAGAGCTTTGCCAGGCCATGCTGTTAAATGTGACACTTGTGCTTGGGCCAAGAATAAATGGAGTGAGAATTTCACAAGTAAGGGCCAGTGGAATTGAAGAGCAACAAAGACACCGACCACGAAGGGACTTGAACCCTCAATCTTCTGATCCGAAGTCAGACGCCTTATCCATTAGGCCACGCGGTCTGCCGCAGCTCTTGCTTAACTTTGTGGCATGCGGACTAGGCCACCGGTTAAGGTTGACCTCTGACCTTTTCCAATACTCGCTTTGCTCCAGTGGATTTGCTAGACAAGATGTGAAAAGTTTGACTTGGTGCCAAGGTCATGCTTTAGGAAGGTCATTTGCAAGAGGTCCTAGGTGCACAGGGTTAATACAGCCCCTTCATGTTGCTAAGTGATTCCTAGAGCCCCACGTGTAGAGAACATTTCAAGAGGAAGGACAGGAAAGTCAGTGTCTCTTGTCAGGATGGCCGAGTGGTCTAAGGCGCCAGACTCAAGAGTTCCCTCTTCACATTGCGTGTGTGTTCTGGTCTCCAAATGGAGGCGTGGGTTCAAATCCCACTTCTGACAATCGCATTTACTTTCCTCTACAACCACCGCAACCGCTCAGCTTTTTGGGGCTACCACAGAAACAACACTGCTCAAAACAAGGAAAGGAACACTTTTAAAGCACGTCACATCTCAATGGACAAACGTGGCATGCTGGATATCTGGACTTACATGCTGGAGATCATCTTCTCTGCCTCTGCCAGTGCTCATCCTGTTCCTCCTTGCACAAAGAAGCAGATACCGGTCCTGCTGATGGCTTAAGGACCTTCCACGGCCCTGTCCAGCTCTCCTAGATTAACTGCCTGTCTCCCGGAATCTCCTCCACGCTCGTGAGACTATGCTGGGAGACATAGCAACCCTGCTGGCAATGGCATGTATTGATGTGCCATGCTGGAGGAGTTAGACTGCCTGTGCAACCTCTGTAGGGTCCAGGGATCGCCTCATGCTACCAGTAGTGACACGGACGCTAGCCAAATGCAAAACTAGTGAAAAACGCTCTGAAAAATAAAAAGATGAGCAGGGAAAAAACTGTATGTCAGTGGCCTCCGCCTGTAAAACCATTTCTCTTTTGGGGGTCATCTCATTGTTGCCCGTCCAGTGCACCTGTTGTTGATTTCATTAACACCAAAGCAGCTGAAAGTGATTAACAAAGCCCTGTGCTACTTAACTGACCAGATCAATAGCCCTGGAGTTTCTTTGACTTGATACTATACTCTGAGTAAAAAGTCTTCCTTGAATTTTTTGGAGCAGGGTTCATGAAGATCAGAGAGTTGTGAAAGCTTTGCCAGGCCATGCTGTTAAATGTGACACTTGTGCTTGGGCCAAGAATAAATGGAGTGAGAATTTCACAAGTAAGGGCCAGTGGAATTGAAGAGCAACAAAGACACCGACCACGAAGGGACTTGAACCCTCAATCTTCTGATCCGAAGTCAGACGCCTTATCCATTAGGCCACGCGGTCTGCCGCAGCTCTTGCTCAACTTTGTGGCATGCGGACTAGGCCACCGGTTAAGGTTGACCTCTGACCTTTTCCAATACTCGCTTTCCTCCAGTGGATTTGCTAGACAAGATGTGAAAAGTTTGACTTGGTGCCAAGGTCATGCTTTAGGAAGGTCATTTGCAAGAGGTCCTAGGTGCACAGGGTTAATACAGCCCCTTCATGTTGCTAAGTGATTCCTAGAGCCCCACGTGTAGAGGACATTTCAAGAGGAAGGACAGGGAAGTCGGTGTCTCTTGTCAGGATGGCCGAGTGGTCTAAGGCACCAGCCTCAAGAGTTCCCTCTTCACATTGCGTGTGTGTTCTGGTCTCCAAATGGAGGCGTGGGTTCAAATCCCACTTCTGACAATCACATTTACTTTCCTCTACAACCACCGCAACCGCTCAGTTTTTGGGGCTACCACAGAAACAACACTGCTCAAAACAAGGAAAGGAACACTTTTAAAGCACGTCACATCTCAATGGACAAACGTGGCATGCTGGATATCTGGACTTACATGCTGGAGATCATCTTCTCTGCCTCTGCCAGTGCTCATCCTGTTCCTCCTTGCACAAAGAAGCAGATACCGGTCCTGCTGATGGCTTAAGGACCTTCCACGGCCCTGTCCAGCTCTCCTAGATTAACTGCCTGTCTCCCGGAATCTCCTCCACGCTCGTGAGACTATGCTGGGAGACATAGCAACCCTGCTGGCAATGGCATGTATTGATGTGCCATGCTGGAGGAGTTAGACTGCCTGTGCAACCTCTGTAGGGTCCAGGGATCGCCTCATGCTACCAGTAGTGACACGGACGCTAGCCAAATACAAAACTAGTGAAAAACGCTCTGAAAAATAAAAAGATAAGCAGGGAAAAAACTGTATGTCAGTGGCCTCCGCCTGTAAAACCATTTCTCTTTTGGGGGTCATCTCATTGTTGCCCGTCCAGTGCACCTGTTGTTGATTTCATTAACACCAAAGCAGCTGAAAGTGATTAACAAAGCCCTGTGCTACTTAACTGACCAGATCAATAGCCCTGGAGTTTCATTGACTTGATACTATACTCTGAGTAAAAAGTCTTCCTTGAATTTTTTGGAGCAGGGTTCATGAAGATCAGAGAGTTGTGAGAGCTTTGCCAGGCCATGCTGTTAAATGTGACACTTGTGCTTGGGCCAAGAATAAATGGAGTGAGAATTTCACAAGTAAGGGCCAGTGGAATTGAAGAGCAACAAAGACACCGACCACGAAGGGACTTGAACCCTCAATCTTCTGATCCGAAGTCAGACGCCTTATCCATTAGGCCACGCGGTCTGCTGCAGCTCTTGCTCAACTTTGTGGCATGCGGACTAGGCCACCGGTTAAGGTTGACCTCTGACCTTTTCCAATACTCGCTTTGCTCCAGTGGATTTGCTAGACAAGATGTGAAAAGTTTGACTTGGTGCCAAGGTCATGCTTTAGGAAGGTCATTTGCAAGAGGTCCTAGGTGCACAGGGTTAATACAGCCCCTTCATGTTGCTAAGTGATTCCTAGAGCCCCACGTGTAGAGGACATTTCAAGAGGAAGGACAGGGAAGTTGGTGTCTCTTGTCAGGATGGCCGAGTGGTCTAAGGCACCAGACTCAAGAGTTCCCTCATCACGTTGCGTGTGTGTTCTGGTCTCCAAATGGAGGCGTGGGTTCAAATCCCACTTCTGACAATCACATTTACTTTCCTCTACAACCACCGCAACCGCTCAGCTTTTTGGGGCTACCACAGAAACAACACTGCTCAAAACAAGGAAAGGAACACTTTTAAAGCACGTCACATCTCAATGGACAAACGTGGCATGCTGGATATCTGGACTTACATGCTGGAGATCATCTTCTCTGCCTCTGCCAGTGCTCATCCTGTTCCTCCTTGCACAAAGAAGCAGATACCGGTCCTGCTGATGGCTTAAGGACCTTCCACGGCCCTGTCCAGCTCTCCTAGATTAACTGCCTGTCTCCCGGAATCTCCTCCACGCTCGTGAGACTATGCTGGGAGACATAGCAACCCTGCTGGCAATGGCATGTATTGATGTGCCATGCTGGAGGAGTTAGACTGCCTGTGCAACCTCTGTAGGGTCCAGGGATCGCCTCATGCTACCAGTAGTGACACGGACGCTAGCCAAATGCAAAACTAGTGAAAAACGCTCTGAAAAATAAAAAGATGAGCAGGGAAAAAACTGTATGTCAGTGGCCTCCGCCTGTAAAACCATTTCTCTTTTGGGGGTCATCTCATTGTTGCCCGTCCAGTGCACCTGTTGTTGATTTCATTAACACCAAAGCAGCTGAAAGTGATTAACAAAGCCCTGTGCTACTTAACTGACCAGATCAATAGCCCTGGAGTTTCTTTGACTTGATACTATACTCTGAGTAAAAAGTCTTCCTTGAATTTTTTGGAGCAGGGTTCATGAAGATCAGAGAGTTGTGAAAGCTTTGCCAGGCCATGCTGTTAAATGTGACACTTGTGCTTGGGCCAAGAATAAATGGAGTGAGAATTTCACAAGTAAGGGCCAGTGGAATTGAAGAGCAACAAAGACACCGACCACGAAGGGACTTGAACCCTCAATCTTCTGACCCGAAGTCAGACGCCTTATCCATTAGGCCACGCGGTCTGCTGCAGCTCTTGCTCAACTTTGTGGCATGCGGACTAGGCCACCGGTTAAGGTTGACCTCTGACCTTTTCCAATACTCGCTTTGCTCCAGTGGATTTGCTAGACAAGATGTGAAAAGTTTGACTTGGTGCCAAGGTCATGCTTTAGGAAGGTCATTTGCAAGAGGTCCTAGGTGCACAGGGTTAATACAGCCCCTTCATGTTGCTAAGTGATTCCTAGAGCCCCACGTGTAGAGGACATTTCAAGAGGAAGGACAGGGAAGTCGGTGTCTCTTGTCAGGATGGCCGAGTGGTCTAAGGCACCAGCCTCAAGAGTTCCCTCTTCACATTGCGTGTGTGTTCTGGTCTCCAAATGGAGGCGTGGGTTCAAATCCCACTTCTGACAATCACATTTACTTTCCTCTACAACCACCGCAACTGCTCAGTTTTTGGGGCTACCACAGAAACAACACTGCTCAAAACAAGGAAAGGAACACTTTTAAAGCACGTCACATCTCAATGGACAAACGTGGCATGCTGGATATCTGGACTTACATGCTGGAGATCATCTTCTCTGCCTCTGCCAGTGCTCATCCTGTTCCTCCTTGCACAAAGAAGCAGATACCGGTCCTGCTGATGGCTTAAGGACCTTCCACGGCCCTGTCCAGCTCTCCTAGATTAACTGCCTGTCTCCCGGAATCTCCTCCACGCTCGTGAGACTATGCTGGGAGACATAGCAACCCTGCTGGCAATGGCATGTATTGATGTGCCATGCTGGAGGAGTTAGACTGCCTGTGCAACCTCTGTAGGGTCCAGGGATCGCCTCATGCTACCAGTAGTGACACGGACGCTAGCCAAATACAAAACTAGTGAAAAACGCTCTGAAAAATAAAAAGATAAGCAGGGAAAAAACTGTATGTCAGTGGCCTCCGCCTGTAAAACCATTTCTCTTTTGGGGGTCATCTCATTGTTGCCCGTCCAGTGCACCTGTTGTTGATTTCATTAACACCAAAGCAGCTGAAAGTGATTAACAAAGCCCTGTGCTACTTAACTGACCAGATCAATAGCCCTGGAGTTTCATTGACTTGATACTATACTCTGAGTAAAAAGTCTTCCTTGAATTTTTTGGAGCAGGGTTCATGAAGATCAGAGAGTTGTGAGAGCTTTGCCAGGCCATGCTGTTAAATGTGACACTTGTGCTTGGGCCAAGAATAAATGGAGTGAGAATTTCACAAGTAAGGGCCAGTGGAATTGAAGAGCAACAAAGACACCGACCACGAAGGGACTTGAACCCTCAATCTTCTGATCCGAAGTCAGACGCCTTATTCATTAAGCCACACGGTCTGCGCAGCTCTTGCTCAACTTTGTGGCATGCGGACTCGGCCACCGGTTAAGGTTGACCTCTGACCTTTTCCAATACTCGCTTTGCTCCAGTGGATTTGCTAGACAAGATGTGAAAAGTTTGACTTGGTGCCAAGGTCATGCTTTAGGAAGGTCATTTGCAAGAGGTCCTAGGTGCACAGGGTTAATACAGCCCCTTCATGTTGCTAAGTGATTCCTAGAGCCCCACGTGTAGAGGACATTTCAAGAGGAAGGACAGGGAAGTGGGTGTCTCTTGTCAGAATGGCCAAGTGGTCTAAGGTGCCAGACTCAAGAGTTCCCTCTTCACATTGCGTGTGTGTTCTGGTCTCCAAATGGAGGCGTGGGTTCAAATCCCACTTCTGACAATCACATTTACTTTCCTCTACAACCACCGCAACCGCTCAGCTTTTCGGGGCTACCACAGAAACAACACTGCTCAAAACAAGGAAAGGAACACTTTTAAAGCACGTCACATCTCAATGGACAAACGTGGCATGCTGGATATCTGGACTTACATGCTGGAGATCATCTTCTCTGCCTCTGCCAGTGCTCATCCTGTTCCTCCTTGCACAAAGAAGCAGATACCGGTCCTGCTGATGGCTTAAGGACCTTCCACGGCCCTGTCCAGCTCTCCTAGATTAACTGCCTGTCTCCCGGAATCTCCTCCACGCTCGTGAGACTATGCTGGGAGACATAGCAACCCTGCTGGCAATGGCATGTATTGATGTGCCATGCTGGAGGAGTTAGACTGCCTGTGCAACCTCTGTAGGGTCCAGGGATCGCCTCATGCTACCAGTAGTGACACGGACGCTAGCCAAATGCAAAACTAGTGAAAAACGCTCTGAAAAATAAAAAGATGAGCAGGGAAAAAACTGTATGTCAGTGGCCTCCGCCTGTAAAACCATTTCTCTTTTGGGGGTCATCTCATTGTTGCCCGTCCAGTGCACCTGTTGTTGATTTCATTAACACCAAAGCAGCTGAAAGTGATTAACAAAGCCCTGTGCTACTTAACTGACCAGATCAATAGCCCTGGAGTTTCATTGACTTGATACTATACTCTGAGTAAAAAGTTTTCCTTGAATTTTTTGGAGCAGGGTTCATGAAGATCAGAGAGTTTTGAGAGCTTTGCCAGGCCATGCTGTTAAATGTGACACTTGTGCTTGGGCCAAGAATAAATGGAGTGAGAATTTCACAAGTAAGGGCCAGTGGAATTGAAGAGCAACAAAGACACTGACCACGAAGGGACTTGAACCCTCAATCTTCTGATCCGAAGTCAGATGCCTTATCCATTAGGCCACGCGGTCCGCCGCAGCTTTTGCTCAACTTTGTGGCATGCGGACTAGGCCACCGGTTAAGGTTGACCTCTGACCTTTTCCAATACTCGCTTTGCTCCAGTGGATTTGCTAGACAAGATGTGAAAAGTTTGACTTGGTGCCAAGGTCATGCTTTAGGAAGGTCATTTGCAAGAGGTCCTAGGTGCACAGGGTTAATACAGCCCCTTAATGTTGCTACGTGATTCCTAGAGCCCCACGTGTAGAGGACATTTCAAGAGGAAGGACAGGGAAGTCAGTGTCTCTTGTCAGGATGGCCGAGTGGTCTAAGGCGCCAGACTCAAGAGTTCCCTCTTCACATTGCGTGTGTGTTCTGGTCTCCAAATGGAGGCGTGGGTTCAAATCCCACTTCTGACAATCACATTTACTTTCCTCTACAACCACCGCAACCGCTCAGCTTTTCGGGGCTACCACAGAAACAACACTGCTCAAAACAAGGAAAGGAACACTTTTAAAGCACGTCACATCTCAATGGACAAACGTGGCATGCTGGATATCTGGACTTACATGCTGGAGATCATCTTCTCTGCCTCTGCCAGTGCTCATCCTGTTCCTCCTTGCACAAAGAAGCAGATACCGGTCCTGCTGATGGCTTAAGGACCTTCCACGGCCCTGTCCAGCTCTCCTAGATTAACTGCCTGTCTCCCGGAATCTCCTCCACGCTCGTGAGACTATGCTGGGAGACATAGCAACCCTGCTGGCAATGGCATGTATTGATGTGCCATGCTGGAGGAGTTAGACTGCCTGTGCAACCTCTGTAGGGTCCAGGGATCGCCTCATGCTACCAGTAGTGACACGGACGCTAGCCAAATGCAAAACTAGTGAAAAACGCTCTGAAAAATAAAAAGATGAGCAGGGAAAAAACTGTATGTCAGTGGCCTCCGCCTGTAAAACCATTTCTCTTTTGGGGGTCATCTCATTGTTGCCCGTCCAGTGCACCTGTTGTTGATTTCATTAACACCAAAGCAGCTGAAAGTGATTAACAAAGCCCTGTGCTACTTAACTGACCAGATCAATAGCCCTGGAGTTTCATTGACTTGATACTATACTCTGAGTAAAAAGTTTTCCTTGAATTTTTTGGAGCAGGGTTCATGAAGATCAGAGAGTTGTGAGAGCTTTGCCAGGCCATGCTGTTAAATGTGACACTTGTGCTTGGGCCAAGAATAAATGGAGTGAGAATTTCACAAGTAAGGGCCAGTGGAATTGAAGAGCAACAAAGACACTGACCACGAAGGGACTTGAACCCTCAATCTTCTGATCCGAAGTCAGACGCCTTATCCATTAGGCCACGCGGTCTGCCGCAGCTCTTGCTCAACTTTGTGGCATGCGGACTAGGCCACCGGTTAAGGTTGACCTCTGACCTTTTCCAATACTCGCTTTGCTCCAGTGGATTTGCTAGACAAGATGTGAAAAGTTTGACTTAGTGCCAAGGTCATGCTTTAGGAAGGTCATTTGCAAGAGGTCCTAGGTGCACAGGGTTAATACAGCCCCTTCATGTTGCTAAGTGATTCCTAGAGCCCCACGTGTAGAGGACATTTCAAGAGGAAGGACAGGGAAGTCGGTGTCTCTTGTCAGGATGGCCGAGTGGTCTAAGGCGCCAGACTCAAGAGTTCCTTTCTTCACATTGCGTGTGTGTTCTGGTCTTCAAATGGAGGCGTGGGTTCAAATCCCACTTCTGACAATCACATTTACTTTCCTCTACAACCACCGCAACCGCTCAGCTTTTCGGGGCTACCACAGAAACAACACTGCTCAAAACAAGGAAAGGAACACTTTTAAAGCACGTCACATCTCAATGGACAAACGTGGTATGCTGGATATCTGGACTTACATGCTGGAGATCATCTTCTCTGCCTCTGCCAGTGCTCATCCTGTTCCTCCTTGCACAAAGAAGCAGATACCGGTCCTGCTGATGGCTTAAGGACCTTCCACGGCCTTGTCCAGCTCTCCTAGATTAACTGCCTGTCTCCCGGAATCTCCTCCACGCTCGTGAGACTATGCTGGGAGACATAGCAACCCTGCTGGCAATGGCATGTATTGATGTGCCATGCTGGAGGAGTTAGACTGCCTGTGCAACCTCTGTAGGGTCCAGGGATCGCCTCATGCTACCAGTAGTGACACGGACGCTAGCCAAATGCAAAACTAGTGAAAAACGCTCTGAAAAATAAAAAGATGAGCAGAGAAAAAACTGTATGTCAGTGGCCTCCGTCTGTAAAACCATTTCTCTTTTGGGGGTCATCTCATTGTTGCCCGTCCAGTGCACCTGTTGTTGATTTCATTAACACCAAAGCAGCTGAAAGTGATTAACAAAGCCCTGTGCTACTTAACTGACCAGATCAATAGCCCTGGAGTTTCATTGACTTGATACTATACTCTGAGTAAAAAGTCTTCCTTGAATTTTTTGGAGCAGGGTTCATGAAGATCAGAGAGTTGTGAGAGCTTTGCCAGGCCATGCTGTTAAATGTGACACTTGTGCTTGGGCCAAGAATAAATGGAGTGAGAATTTCACAAGTAAGGGCCAGTGGAATTGAAGAGCAACAAAGACACCGACCACGAAGGGACTTGAACCCTCAATCTTCTGATCCGAAGTCAGACGCCTTATCCATTAGGCCACGCGGTCTGCTGCAGCTCTTGCTCAACTTTGTGGCATGCGGACTAGGCCACCGGTTAAGGTTGACCTCTGACCTTTTCCAATACTCGCTTTGCTCCAGTGGATTTGCTAGACAAGATGTGAAAAGTTTGACTTGGTGCCAAGGTCATGCTTTAGGAAGGTCATTTGCAAGAGGTCCTAGGTGCACAGGGTTAATACAGCCCCTTCATGTTGCTAAGTGATTCCTAGAGCCCCACGTGTAGAGGACATTTCAAGAGGAAGGACAGGGAAGTTGGTGTCTCTTGTCAGGATGGCCGAGTGGTCTAAGGCACCAGACTCAAGAGTTCCCTCATCACGTTGCGTGTGTGTTCTGGTCTCCAAATGGAGGCGTGGGTTCAAATCCCACTTCTGACAATCACATTTACTTTCCTCTACAACCACCGCAACCGCTCAGCTTTTTGGGGCTACCACAGAAACAACACTGCTCAAAACAAGGAAAGGAACACTTTTAAAGCACGTCACATCTCAATGGACAAACGTGGCATGCTGGATATCTGGACTTACATGCTGGAGATCATCTTCTCTGCCTCTGCCAGTGCTCATCCTGTTCCTCCTTGCACAAAGAAGCAGATACCGGTCCTGCTGATGGCTTAAGGACCTTCCACGGCCCTGTCCAGCTCTCCTAGATTAACTGCCTTTCTCCCGGAATCTCCTCCACGCTCGTGAGACTATGCTGGGAGACATAGCAACCCTGCTGGCAATGGCATGTATTGATGTGCCATGCTGGAGGAGTTAGACTGCCTGTGCAACCTCTGTAGGGTCCAGGGATCGCCTCATGCTACCAGTAGTGACACGGACGCTAGCCAAATACAAAACTAGTGAAAAACGCTCTGAAAAATAAAAAGATGAACAGGGAAAAAACTGTATGTCAGTGGCCTCCGCCTGTAAAACCATTTCTCTTTTGGGGGTCATCTCATTGTTGCCCGTCCAGTGCACCTGTTGTTGATTTCATTAACACCAAAGCAGCTGAAAGTGATTAACAAAGCCCTGTGCTACTTAACTGACCAGATCAATAGCCCTGGAGTTTCATTGACTTGATACTATACTCTGAGTAAAAAGTCTTCCTTGAATTTTTTGGAGCAGGGTTCATGAAGATCAGAGAGTTGTGAGAGCTTTGCCAGGCCATGCTGTTAAATGTGACACTTGTGCTTGGGCCAAGAATAAATGGAGTGAGAATTTCACAAGTAAGGGCCAGTGGAATTGAAGAGCAACAAAGACACCGACCACGAAGGGACTTGAACCCTCAATCTTCTGATCCGAAGTCAGACGCCTTATCCATTAGGCCACGCGGTCTGCTGCAGCTCTTGCTCAACTTTGTGGCATGCGGACTAGGCCACCGGTTAAGGTTGACCTCTGACCTTTTCCAATACTCGCTTTGCTCCAGTGGATTTGCTAGACAAGATGTGAAAAGTTTGACTTGGTGCCAAGGTCATGCTTTAGGAAGGTCATTTGCAAGAGGTCCTAGGT
>NW_028318487.1:985000-995000 GCF_062004578.1 Staurois parvus | reverse complement strand
TGGGGGTCATCTCATTGTTGCCCGTCCAGTGCACCTGTTGTTGATTTCATTAACACCAAAGCAGCTGAAAGTGATTAACAAAGCCCTGTGCTACTTAACTGACCAGATCAATAGCCCTGGAGTTTCATTGACTTGATACTATACTCTGAGTAAAAAGTCTTCCTTGAATTTTTTGGAGCAGGGTTCATGAAGATCAGAGAGTTGTGAGAGCTTTGCCAGGCCATGCTGTTAAATGTGACACTTGTGCTTGGGCCAAGAATAAATGGAGTGAGAATTTCACAAGTAAGGGCCAGTGGAATTGAAGAGCAACAAAGACACCGACCACGAAGGGACTTGAACCCTCAATCTTCTGATCCGAAGTCAGACGCCTTATCCATTAGGCCACGCGGTCTGCCGCAGCTCTTGCTCAACTTTGTGGCATGCGGACTAGGCCACCGGTTAAGGTTGACCTCTGACCTTTTCCAATACTCGCTTTGCTCCAGTGGATTTGCTAGACAAGATGTGAAAATTTTGACTTGGTGCCAAGGTCATGCTTTAGGAAGGTCATTTTCAAGAGGTCCTAGGTGCACAGGGTTAATACAGCCCCTTCATGTTGCTAAGTGATTCCTAGAGCCCCACGTGTAGAGGACATTTCAAGAGGAAGGACAGGGAAGTCGGCGTCTCTTGTCAGGATGGCCGAGTGGTCTAAGGCGCCAGACTCAAGAGTTCCCTCTTCACATTGTGTGTGTGTTCTGGTCTCCAAATGGAGGCGTGGGTTCAAATCCCACTTCTGACAATCGCATTTACTTTCCTCTACAACCACCGCAACCGCTCAGCTTTTCGGGGCTACCACAGAAACAACACTGCTCAAAACAAGGAAAGGAACACTTTTAAAGCACGTCACATCTCAATGGACAAACGTGGCATGCTGGATATCTGGACTTACATGCTGGAGATCATCTTCTCTGCCTCTGCCAGTGCTCATCCTGTTCCTCCTTGCACAAAGAAGCAGATACCGCTCCTGCTGATGGCTTAAGGACCTTCCACGGCCCTGTCCAGCTCTCCTAGATTAACTGCCTTTCTCCCGGAATCTCCTCCACGCTCGTGAGACTATGCTGGGAGACATAGCAACCCTGCTGGCAATGGCATGTATTGATGTGCCATGCTGGAGGAGTTAGACTGCCTGTGCAACCTCTGTAGGGTCCAGGGATCGCCTCATGCTACCAGTAGTGACACGGACGCTAGCCAAATGCAAAACTAGTGAAAAACGCTCTGAAAAATAAAAAGATGAGCAGGGAAAAAACTGTATGTCAGTGGCCTCCGCCTGTAAAACCATTTCTCTTTTGGGGGTCATCTCATTGTTGCCCGTCCAGTGCACCTGTTGTTGATTTCATTAACACCAAAGCAGCTGAAAGTGATTAACAAAGCCCTGTGCTACTTAACTGACCAGATCAATAGCCCTGGAGTTTCATTGACTTGATACTATACTCTGAGTAAAAAGTCTTCCTTGAATTTTTTGGAGCAGGGTTCATGAAGATCAGAGAGTTGTGAGAGCTTTGCCAGGCCATGCTGTTAAATGTGACACTTGTGCTTGGGCCAAGAATAAATGGAGTGAGAATTTCACAAGTAAGGGCCAGTGGAATTGAAGAGCAACCAAGACACCGACCACGAAGGGACTTGAACCCTCAATCTTCTGATCCGAAGTCAGACGCCTTATCCATTAGGCCACGCGGTCTGCCGCAGCTCTTGCTCAACTTTGTGGCATGCGGACTAGGCCACCGGTTAAGGTTGACCTCTGACCTTTTCCAATACTCGCTTTGCTCCAGTGGATTTGCTAGACAAGATGTGAAAATTTTGATTTGGTGCCAAGGTCATGCTTTAGGAAGGTCATTTGCAAGAGGTCCTAGGTGCACAGGGTTAATACAGCCCCTTCATGTTGCTAAGTGATTCCTAGAGCCCCACGTGTAGAGAACATTTCAAGAGGAAGGACAGGGAAGTTGGTGTCTCTTGTCAGGATGGCCGAGTGGTCTAAGGTGCCAGACTCAAGAGTTCCCTCTTCACATTGCGTGTGTGTTCTGGTCTCCAAATGGAGGCGTGGGTTCAAATCCCACTTCTGACAATCGCATTTACTTTCCTCTACAACCACCGCAACCGCTCAGCTTTTCGGGGCTACCACAGAAACAACACTGCTCAAAACAAGGAAAGGAACACTTTTAAAGCACGTCACATCTCAATGGACAAACGTGGCATGCTGGATATCTGGACTTACATGCTGGAGATCATCTTCTCTGCCTCTGCCAGTGCTCATCCTGTTCCTCCTTGCACAAAGAAGCAGATACCGGTCCTGCTGATGGCTTAAGGACCTTCCACGGCCCTGTCCAGCTCTCCTAGATTAACTGCCTTTCTCCCGGAATCTCCTCCACGCTCGTGAGACTATGCTGGGAGACATAGCAACCCTGCTGGCAATGGCATGTATTGATGTGCCATGCTGGAGGAGTTAGACTGCCTGTGCAACCTCTGTAGGGTCCAGGGATCGCCTCATGCTACCAGTAGTGACACGGACGCTAGCCAAATGCAAAACTAGTGAAAAACGCTCTGAAAAATAAAAAGATGAGCAGGGAAAAAACTGTATGTCAGTGGCCTCCGCCTGTAAAACCATTTCTCTTTTGGGGGTCATCTCATTGTTGCCCGTCCAGTGCACCTGTTGTTGATTTCATTAACACCAAAGCAGCTGAAAGTGATTAACAAAGCCCTGTGCTACTTAACTGACCAGATTAATAGCCCTGGAGTTTCATTGACTTGATACTATACTCTGAGTAAAAAGTCTTCCTTGAATTTTTTGGAGCAGGGTTCATGAAGATCAGAGAGTTGTGAGAGCTTTGCCAGGCCATGCTGTTAAATGTGACACTTGTGCTTGGGCCAAGAATAAATGGAGTGAGAATTTCACAAGTAAGGGCCAGTGGAATTGAAGAGCAACAAAGACACCGACCACGAAGGGACTTGAACCCTCAATCTTCTGATCCGAAGTCAGACGCCTTATCCATTAGGCCACGCGGTCTGCCGCAGCTCTTGCTCAACTTTGTGGCATGCGGACTAGGCCACCAGTTAAGGTTGACCTCTGACCTTTTCCAATACTCGCTTTGCTCCAGTGGATTTGCTAGACAAGATGTGAAAAGTTTGACTTAGTGCCAAGGTCATGCTTTAGGAAGGTCATTTGCAAGAGGTCCTAGGTGCACAGGGTTAATACAGCCCCTTCATGTTGCTAAGTGATTCCTAGAGCCCCACGTGTAGAGAACATTTCAAGAGGAAGGACAGGAAAGTCGGTGTCTCTTGTCAGGATGGCCGAGTGGTCTAAGGCGCCAGACTCAAGAGTTCCCTTCTTCACATTGCGTGTGTGTTCCGGTCTCCAAATGGAGGCGTGGGTTCAAATCCCACTTCTGACAATCACATTTACTTTCCTCTACAACCACCGCAACCGCTCAGCTTTTCGGGGCTACCACAGAAACAACACTGCTCAAAACAAGGAAAGGAACACTTTTAAAGCACGTCACATCTCAATGGACAAACGTGGCATGCTGGATATCTGGACTTACATGCTGGAGATCATCTTCTCTGCCTCTGCCAGTGCTCATCCTGTTCCTCCTTGCACAAAGAAGCAGATACCGGTCCTGCTGATGGCTTAAGGACCTTCCACGGCCCTCTCCAGCTCTCCTAGATTAACTGCCTTTCTCCCGGAATCTCCTCCACGCTCGTGAGACTATGCTGGGAGACATAGCAACCCTGCTGGCAATGGCATGTATTGATGTGCCATGCTGGAGGAGTTAGACTGCCTGTGCAACCTCTGTAGGGTCCAGGGATCGCCTCATGCTACCAGTAGTGACACGGACGCTAGCCAAATACAAAACTAGTGAAAAACGCTCTGAAAAATAAAAAGATGAGCAGGGAAAAAACTGTATGTCAGTGGCCTCCGCCTGTAAAACCATTTCTCTTTTGGGGGTCATCTCATTGTTGCCCGTCCAGTGCACCTGTTGTTGATTTCATTAACACCAAAGCAGCTGAAAGTGATTAACAAAGCCCTGTGCTACTTAACTGACCAGATCAATAGCCCTGGAGTTTCATTGACTTGATACTATACTCTGAGTAAAAAGTCTTCCTTGAATTTTTTGGAGCAGGGTTCATGAAGATCAGAGAGTTGTGAGAGCTTTGCCAGGCCATGCTGTTAAATGTGACACTTGTGCTTGGGCCAAGAATAAATGGAGTGAGAATTTCACAAGTAAGGGCCAGTGGAATTGAAGAGCAACAAAGACACCGACCACGAAGGGACTTGAACCCTCAATCTTCTGATCCGAAGTCAGACGCCTTATCCATTAGGCCACGCGGTCTGCTGCAGCTCTTGCTCAACTTTGTGGCATGCGGACTAGGCCACCGGTTAAGGTTGACCTCTGACCTTTTCCAATACTCGCTTTGCTCCAGTGGATTTGCTAGACAAGATGTGAAAAGTTTGACTTGGTGCCAAGGTCATGCTTTAGGAAGGTCATTTGCAAGAGGTCCTAGGTGCACAGGGTTAATACAGCCCCTTCATGTTGCTAAGTGATTCCTAGAGCCCCACGTGTAGAGGACATTTCAAGAGGAAGGACAGGGAAGTCGGTGTCTCTTGTCAGGATGGCCGAGTGGTCTAAGGTGCCAGACTCAAGAGTTCCCTCTTCACATTGCGTGTGTGTTCTGGTCTCCAAATGGATGCGTGGGTTCAAATCCCACTTCTGACAATCACATTTACTTTCCTCTACAACCACCGCAACCGCTCAGCTTTTCGGGGCTACCACAGAAACAACACTGCTCAAAACAAGGAAAGGAACACTTTTAAAGCACGTCACATCTCAATGGACAAACGTGGCATGCTGGATATCTGGACTTACATGCTGGAGATCATCTTCTCTGCCTCTGCCAGTGCTCATCCTGTTCCTCCTTGCACAAAGAAGCAGATACCGGTCCTGCTGATGGCTTAAGGACCTTCCACGGCCCTGTCCAGCTCTCCTAGATTAACTGCCTGTCTCCCGGAATCTCCTCCACGCTCGTGAGACTATGCTGGGAGACATAGCAACCCTGCTGGCAATGGCATGTATTGATGTGCCATGCTGGAGGAGTTAGACTGCCTGTGCAACCTCTGTAGGGTCCAGGGATCGCCTCATGCTACCAGTAGTGACACGGACGCTAGCCAAATGCAAAACTAGTGAAAAACGCTCTGAAAAATAAAAAGATGAGCAGGGAAAAAACTGTATGTCAGTGGCCTCCGCCTGTAAAACCATTTCTCTTTTGGGGGTCATCTCATTGTTGCCCGTCCAGTGCACCTGTTGTTGATTTCATTAACACCAAAGCAGCTGAAAGTGATTAACAAAGCCCTGTGCTACTTAACTGACCAGATCAATAGCCCTGGAGTTTCATTGACTTGATACTATACTCTGAGTAAAAAGTTTTCCTTGAATTTTTTGGAGCAGGGTTCATGAAGATCAGAGAGTTTTGAGAGCTTTGCCAGGCCATGCTGTTAAATGTGACACTTGTGCTTGGGCCAAGAATAAATGGAGTGAGAATTTCACAAGTAAGGGCCAGTGGAATTGAAGAGCAACAAAGACACCGACCACGAAGGGACTTGAACCCTCAATCTTCTGATCCGAAGTCAGACGCCTTATCCATTAGGCCACGCGGTCTGCCGCAGCTCTTGCTCAACTTTGTGGCATGCGGACTAGGCCACCGGTTAAGGTTGACCTCTGACCTTTTCCAATACTCGCTTTGCTCCAGTGGATTTGCTAGACAAGATGTGAAAAGTTTGACTTGGTGCCAAGGTCATGCTTTAGGAAGGTCATTTGCAAGAGGTCCTAGGTGCACAGGGTTAATACAGCCCCTTCATGTTGCTAAGTGATTCCTAGAGCCCCACGTGTAGAGGACATTTCAAGAGGAAGGACAGGGAAGTCGGTGTCTCTTGTCAGGATGGCCGAGTGGTCTAAGGCCCCAGACTCAAGAGTTCCCTCTTCACATTGCGTGTGTGTTCTGGTCTCCAAATGGAGGCGTGGGTTCAAATCCCACTTCTGACAATCACATTTACTTTCCTCTACAACCACCGCAACCGCTCAGCTTTTTGGGGCTACCACAGAAACAACACTGCTCAAAACAAGGAAAGGAACACTTTTAAAGCACGTCACATCTCAATGGACAAACGTGGCATGCTGGATATCTGGACTTACATGCTGGAGATCATCTTCTCTGCCTCTGCCAGTGCTCATCCTGTTCCTCCTTGCACAAAGAAGCAGATACCGGTCCTGCTGATGGCTTAATGACCTTCCACGGCCCTGTCCAGCTCTCCTAGATTAACTGCCTGTCTCCCGGAATCTCCTCCACGCTCGTGAGACTATGCTGGGAGACATAGCAACCCTGCTGGCAATGGCATGTATTGATGTGCCATGCTGGAGGAGTTAGACTGCCTGTGCAACCTCTGTAGGGTCCAGGGATCGCCTCATGCTACCAGTAGTGACACGGACGCTAGCCAAATGCAAAACTAGTGAAAAACGCTCTGAAAAATAAAAAGATGAGCAGGGAAAAATCTGTATGTCAGTGGCCTCCGCCTGTAAAACCATTTCTCTTTTGGGGGTCATCTCATTGTTGCCCGTCCAGTGCACCTGTTGTTGATTTCATTAACACCAAAGCAGCTGAAAGTGATTAACAAAGCCCTGTGCTACTTAACTGACCAGATCAATAGCCCTGGAGTTTCATTGACTTGATACTATACTCTGAGTAAAAAGTCTTCCTTGAATTTTTTGGAGCAGGGTTCATGAAGATCAGAGAGTTGTGAGAGCTTTGCCAGGCCATGCTGTTAAATGTGACACTTGTGCTTGGGCCAAGAATAAATGGAGTGAGAATTTCACAAGTAAGGGCCAGTGGAATTGAAGAGCAACAAAGACACCGACCACGAAGGGACTTGAACCCTCAATCTTCTGATCCGAAGTCAGACGCCTTATCCATTAGGCCACGCGGTCTGCCACAGCTCTTGCTCAACTTTGTGGCATGCGGACTAGGCCACCGGTTAAGGTTGACCTCTGACCTTTTCCAATACTCGCTTTGCTCCAGTGGATTTGCTAGACAAGATGTGAAAATTTTGACTTGGTGCCAAGGTCATGCTTTAGGAAGGTCATTTGCAAGAGGTCCTAGGTGCACAGGGTTAATACAGCCCCTTCATGTTGCTAAGTGATTCCTAGAGCCCCACGTGTAGAGGACATTTCAAGAGGAAGGACAGGGAAGTCGGTGTCTCTTGTCAGGATGGCCGAGTGGTCTAAGGCGCCAGACTCAAGAGTTCCCTCTTCACATTGTGTGTGTGTTCTGGTCTCCAAATGGAGGCGTGGGTTCAAATCCCACTTCTGACAATCACATTTACTTTCCTCTACAACCACCGCAACCGCTCAGCTTTTTGGGGCTACCACAGAAACAACACTGCTCAAAACAAGGAAAGGAACACTTTTAAAGCACGTCACATCTCAATGGACAAACGTGGCATGCTGGATATCTGGACTTACATGCTGGAGATCATCTTCTCTGCCTCTGCCAGTGCTCATCCTGTTCCTCCTTGCACAAAGAAGCAGATACCGGTCCTGCTGATGGCTTAAGGACCTTCCACGGCCCTGTCCAGCTCTCCTAGATTAACTGCCTGTCTCCCGGAATCTCCTCCACGCTCGTGAGACTATGCTGGGAGACATAGCAACCCTGCTGGCAATGGCATGTATTGATGTGCCATGCTGGAGGAGTTAGACTGCCTGTGCAACCTCTGTAGGGTCCAGGGATCGCCTCATGCTACCAGTAGTGACACGGACGCTAGCCAAATGCAAAACTAGTGAAAAACGCTCTGAAAAATAAAAAGATGAGCAGGGAAAAATCTGTATGTCAGTGGCCTCCGCCTGTAAAACCATTTCTCTTTTGGGGGTCATCTCATTGTTGCCCGTCCAGTGCACCTGTTGTTGATTTCATTAACACCAAAGCAGCTGAAAGTGATTAACAAAGCCCTGTGCTACTTAACTGACCAGATCAATAGCCCTGGAGTTTCATTGACTTGATACTATACTCTGAGTAAAAAGTCTTCCTTGAATTTTTTGGAGCAGGGTTCATGAAGATCAGAGAGTTGTGAGAGCTTTGCCAGGCCATGCTGTTAAATGTGACACTTGTGCTTGGGCCAAGAATAAATGGAGTGAGAATTTCACAAGTAAGGGCCAGTGGAATTGAAGAGCAACAAAGACACCGACCACGAAGGGACTTGAACCCTCAATCTTCTGATGCGAAGTCAGACGCCTTATCCATTAGGCAACGCGGTCTGCCGCAGCTCTTGCTCAACATTGTGGCATGCGGACTAGGCCACCGGTTAAGGTTGACCTCTGACCTTTTCCAATACTCGCTTTGCTCCAGTGGATTTGCTAGACAAGATGTGAAAAGTTTGACTTGGTGCCAAGGTCATGCTTTAGGAAGGTCATTTGCAAGAGGTCCTAGGTGCACAGGGTTAATACAGCCCCTTCATGTTGCTAAGTGATTCCTAGAGCCCCACGTGTAGAGAACATTTCAAGAGGAAGGACAGGGAAGTCGGTGTCTCTTGTCAGGATGGCCGAGTGGTCTAAGGCGCCAGACTCAAGAGTTCCCTTCTTCACATTGCGTGTGTGTTCTGATCTCCAAATGGTGGCGTGGGTTCAAATCCCACTTCTGACAATCACATTTACTTTCCTCTACAACCACCGCAACCGCTCAGCTTTTCGGGGCTACCACAGAAACAACACTGCTCAAAACAAGGAAAGGAACACTTTTAAAGCACGTCACATCTCAATGGACAAACGTGGCATGCTGGAGATCATCTTCTCTGCCTCTGCCAGTGCTCATCCTGTTCCTCCTTGCACAAAGAAGCAGATACCGGTCCTGCTGATGGCTTAAGGACCTTCCACGGCCCTGTCCAGCTCTCCTAGATTAACTGCCTGTCTCCCGGAATCTCCTCCACGCTCGTGAGACTATGCTGGGAGACATAGCAACCCTGCTGGCAATGGCATGTATTGATGTGCCATGCTGGAGGAGTTAGACTGCCTGTGCAACCTCTGTAGGGTCCAGGGATCGCCTCATGCTACCAGTAGTGACACGGACGCTAGCCAAATGCAAAACTAGTGAAAAACGCTCTGAAAAATAAAAAGATGAGCAGGGAAAAAACTGTATGTCAGTGGCCTCCGCCTGTAAAACCATTTCTCTTTTGGGGGTCATCTCATTGTTGCCCGTCCAGTGCACCTGTTGTTGATTTCATTAACACCAAAGCAGCTGAAAGTGATTAACAAAGCCCTGTGCTACTTAACTGACCAGATCAATAGCCCTGGAGTTTCATTGACTTGATACTATACTCTGAGTAAAAAGTCTTCCTTGAATTTTTTGGAGCAGGGTTCATGAAGATCAGAGAGTTGTGAGAGCTTTGCCAGGCCATGCTGTTAAATGTGACACTTGTGCTTGGGCCAAGAATAAATGGAGTGAGAATTTCACAAGTAAGGGCCAGTGGAATTGAAGAGCAACAAAGACACCGACCACGAAGGGACTTGAACCCTCAATCTTCTGATCCGAAGTCAGACGCCTTATCCATTAGGCCACGCGGTCTGCCGCAGCTCTTGCTCAACTTTGTGGCATGCGGACTAGGCCACCGGTTAAGGTTGACCTCTGACCTTTTCCAATACTCGCTTTGCTCCAGTGGATTTGCTAGACAAGATGTGAAAATTTTGACTTGGTGCCAAGGTCATGCTTTAGGAAGGTCATTTGCAAGAGGTCCTAGGTGCACAGGGTTAATACAGCCCCTTCATGTTGCTAAGTGATTCCTAGAGCCCCACGTGTAGAGGACATTTCAAGAGGAAGGACAGGGAAGTTGGTGTCTCTTGTCAGGATGGCCGAGTGGTCTAAGGCGCCAGACTCAAGAGTTCCCTCTTCACATTGCGTGTGTGTTCTGGTCTCCAAATGGAGGCGTGGGTTC
>NW_028318487.1:970000-980000 GCF_062004578.1 Staurois parvus | reverse complement strand
ACTCGCTTTGCTCCAGTGGATTTGCTAGACAAGATGTGAAAAGTTTGACTTGGTGCCAAGGTCATGCTTTAGGAAGGTCATTTGCAAGAGGTCCTAGGTGCACAGGGTTAATACAGCCCCTTCATGTTGCTAAGTGATTCCTAGAGCCCCACGTGTAGAGGACATTTCAAGAGGAAGGACAGGGAAGTCGGTGTCTCTTGTCAGGATGGCCGAGTGGTCTAAGGCGCCAGACTCAAGAGTTCCCTCTTCACATTGCGTGTGTGTTCTGGTCTCCAAATGGAGGCGTGGGTTCAAATCCCACTTCTGACAATCGCATTTACTTTCCTCTACAACCACCGCAACCGCTCAGCTTTTCGGGGCTACCACAGAAACAACACTGCTCAAAACAAGGAAAGGAACACTTTTAAAGCACGTCACATCTCAATGGACAAACGTGGCATGCTGGATATCTGGACTTACATGCTGGAGATCATCTTCTCTGCCTCTGCCAGTGCTCATCCTGTTCCTCCTTGCACAAAGAAGCAGATACCGGTCCTGCTGATGGCTTAAGGACCTTCCACGGCCCTGTCCAGCTCTCCTAGATTAACTGCCTTTCTCCCGGAATCTCCTCCACGCTCGTGAGACTATGCTGGGAGACATAGCAACCCTGCTGGCAATGGCATGTATTGATGTGCCATGCTGGAGGAGTTAGACTGCCTGTGCAACCTCTGTAGGGTCCAGGGATCGCCTCATGCTACCAGTAGTGACACGGACGCTAGCCAAATGCAAAACTAGTGAAAAACGCTCTGAAAAATAAAAAGATGAGCAGGGAAAAAACTGTATGTCAGTGGCCTCCGCCTGTAAAACCATTTCTCTTTTGGGGGTCATCTCATTGTTGCCCGTCCAGTGCACCTGTTGTTGATTTCATTAACACCAAAGCAGCTGAAAGTGATTAACAAAGCCCTGTGCTACTTAACTGACCAGATCAATAGCCCTGGAGTTTCATTGACTTGATACTATACTCTGAGTAAAAAGTTTTCCTTGAATTTTTTGGAGCAGGGTTCATGAAGATCAGAGAGTTTTGAGAGCTTTGCCAGGCCATGCTGTTAAATGTGACACTTGTGCTTGGGCCAAGAATAAATGGAGTGAGAATTTCACAAGTAAGGGCCAGTGGAATTGAAGAGCAACAAAGACACCGACCACGAAGGGACTTGAACCCTCAATCTTCTGATCCGAAGTCAGATGCCTTATCCATTAGGCCACGCGGTCCGCCGCAGCTCTTGCTCAACTTTGTGGCATGCGGACTAGGCCACCGGTTAAGGTTGACCTCTGACCTTTTCCAATACTCGCTTTGCTCCAGTGGATTTGCTAGACAAGATGTGAAAAGTTTGACTTGGTGCCAAGGTCATGCTTTAGGAAGGTCATTTGCAAGAGGTCCTAGGTGCACAGGGTTAATACAGCCCCTTAATGTTGCTACGTGATTCCTAGAGCCCCACGTGTAGAGGACATTTCAAGAGGAAGGACAGGGAAGTCGGTGTCTCTTGTCAGGATGGCCGAGTGGTCTAAGGCGCCAGACTCAAGAGTTCCCTTCTTCACATTGCGTGTGTGTTCTGGTCTCCAAATGGAGGCGTGGGTTCAAATCCCACTTCTGACAATCACATTTACTTTCCTCTACAACCACCGCAACCGCTCAGCTTTTCGGGGCTACCACAGAAACAACACTGCTCAAAACAAGGAAAGGAACACTTTTAAAGCACGTCACATCTCAATGGACAAACGTGGCATGCTGGATATCTGGACTTACATGCTGGAGATCATCTTCTCTGCCTCTGCCAGTGCTCATCCTGTTCCTCCTTGCACAAAGAAGCAGATACCGGTCCTGCTGATGGCTTAAGGACCTTCCACGGCCCTCTCCAGCTCTCCTAGATTAACTGCCTTTCTCCCGGAATCTCCTCCACGCTCGTGAGACTATGCTGGGAGACATAGCAACCCTGCTGGCAATGGCATGTATTGATGTGCCATGCTGGAGGAGTTAGACTGCCTGTGCAACCTCTGTAGGGTCCAGGGATCGCCTCATGCTACCAGTAGTGACACGGACGCTAGCAAAATACAAAACTAGTGAAAAACGCTCTGAAAAATAAAAAGATGAACAGGGAAAAAACTGTATGTCAGTGGCCTCCGCCTGTAAAACCATTTCTCTTTTGGGGGTCATCTCATTGTTGCCCGTCCAGTGCACCTGTTGTTGATTTCATTAACACCAAAGCAGCTGAAAGTGATTAACAAAGCCCTGTGCTACTTAACTGACCAGATCAATAGCCCTGGAGTTTCATTGACTTGATACTATACTCTGAGTAAAAAGTCTTCCTTGAATTTTTTGGAGCAGGGTTCATGAAGATCAGAGAGTTGTGAGAGCTTTGCCAGGCCATGCTGTTAAATGTGACACTTGTGCTTGGGCCAAGAATAAATGGAGTGAGAATTTCACAAGTAAGGGCCAGTGGAATTGAAGAGCAACAAAGACACCGACCACGAAGGGACTTGAACCCTCAATCTTCTGATCCGAAGTCAGACGCCTTATCCATTAGGCCACGCGGTCTGCTGCAGCTCTTGCTCAACTTTGTGGCATGCGGACTAGGCCACCGGTTAAGGTTGACCTCTGACCTTTTCCAATACTCGCTTTGCTCCAGTGGATTTGCTAGACAAGATGTGAAAAGTTTGACTTGGTGCCAAGGTCATGCTTTAGGAAGGTCATTTGCAAGAGGTCCTAGGTGCACAGGGTTAATACAGCCCCTTCATGTTGCTAAGTGATTCCTAGAGCCCCACGTGTAGAGGACATTTCAAGAGGAAGGACAGGGAAGTCGGTGTCTCTTGTCAGGATGGCCGAGTGGTCTAAGGCGCCAGACTCAAGAGTTCCCTCATCACGTTGCGTGTGTGTTCTGGTCTCCAAATGGAGGCGTGGGTTCAAATCCCACTTCTGACAATCACATTTACTTTCCTCTACAACCACCGCAACCGCTCAGCTTTTTGGGGCTACCACAGAAACAACACTGCTCAAAACAAGGAAAGGAACACTTTTAAAGCACGTCACATCTCAATGGACAAACGAGGCATGCTGGATATCTGGACTTACATGCTGGAGATCATCTTCTCTGCCTCTGCCAGTGCTCATCCTGTTCCTCCTTGCACAAAGAAGCAGATACCGGTCCTGCTGATGGCTTAAGGACCTTCCACGGCCCTGTCCAGCTCTCCTAGATTAACTGCCTGTCTCCCGGAATCTCCTCCACGCTCGTGAGACTATGCTGGGAGACATAGCAACCCTGCTGGCAATGGCATGTATTGATGTGCCATGCTGGAGGAGTTAGACTGCCTGTGCAACCTCTGTAGGGTCCAGGGATCGCCTCATGCTACCAGTAGTGACACGGACGCTAGCCAAATGCAAAACTAGTGAAAAACGCTCTGAAAAATAAAAAGATGAGCAGGGAAAAAACTGTATGTCAGTGGCCTCCGCCTGTAAAACCATTTCTCTTTTGGGGGTCATCTCATTGTTGCCCGTCCAGTGCACCTGTTGTTGATTTCATTAACACCAAAGCAGCTGAAAGTGATTAACAAAGCCCTGTGCTACTTAACTGACCAGATCAATAGCCCTGGAGTTTCATTGACTTGATACTATACTCTGAGTAAAAAGTCTTCCTTGAATTTTTTGGAGCAGGGTTCATGAAGATCAGAGAGTTGTGAAAGCTTTGCCAGGCCATGCTGTTAAATGTGACACTTGTGCTTGGGCCAAGAATAAATGGAGTGAGAATTTCACAAGTAAGGGCCAGTGGAATTGAAGAGCAACAAAGACACCGACCACGAAGGGACTTGAACCCTCAATCTTCTGATGCGAAGTCAGACGCCTTATCCATTAGGCCACGCGGTCTGCCGCAGCTCTTGCTCAACTTTGTGGCATGCGGACTAGGCCACCGGTTAAGGTTGACCTCTGACCTTTTCCAATACTCGCTTTGCTCCAGTGGATTTGCTAGACAAGATGTGAAAAGTTTGACTTGGTGCCAAGGTCATGCTTTAGGAAGGTCATTTGCAAGAGGTCCTAGGTGCACAGGGTTAATACAGCCCCTTCATGTTGCTAAGTGATTCCTAGAGCCCCACGTGTAGAGGACATTTCAAGAGGAAGGACAGGGAAGTCGGTGTCTCTTGTCAGGATGGCCGAGTGGTCTAAGGCGCCAGACTCAAGAGATCTCTCTTCACATTGCGTGTGTATTCTGGTCTCCAAATGGAGGCGTGGGTTCAAATCCCACTTCTGACAATCACATTTACTTTCCTCTACAACCACTGCAACTGCTCAGCTTTTCGGGGCTACCACAGAAACAACACTGCTCAAAACAAGGAAAGGAACACTTTTAAAGCACGTCACATCTCAATGGACAAACGTGGCATGCTGGATATCTGGACTTCCATGCTGGAGATCATCTTCTCTGCCTCTGCCAGTGCTCATCCTGTTCCTCCTTGCACAAAGAAGCAGATACCGGTCCTGCTGAAGGCTTAAGGACCTTCCACGGCCCTGTCCAGCTCTCCTAGATTAACTGCCTGTCTCCCGGAATCTCCTCCACGCTCGTGAGACTATGCTGGGAGACATAGCAACCCTGCTGGCAATGGCATGTATTGATGTGCCATGCTGGAGGAGTTAGACTGCCTGTGCAACCTCTGTAGGGTCCAGGGATCGCCTCATGCTACCAGTAGTGACACGGACGCTAGCCAAATGCAAAACTAGTGAAAAACGCTCTGAAAAATAAAAAGATGAGCAGGGAAAAAACTGTATGTCAGTGGCCTCCGCCTGTAAAACCATTTCTCTTTTGGGGGTCATCTCATTGTTGCCCGTCCAGTGCACCTGTTGTTGATTTCATTAACACCAAAGCAGCTGAAAGTGATTAACAAAGCCCTGTGCTACTTAACTGACCAGATCAATAGCCCTGGAGTTTCATTGACTTGATACTATACTCTGAGTAAAAAGTCTTCCTTGAATTTTTTGGAGCAGGGTTCATGAAGATCAGAGAGTTGTGAGAGCTTTGCCAGGCCATGCTGTTAAATGTGACACTTGTGCTTGGGCCAAGAATAAATGGAGTGAGAATTTCACAAGTAAGGGCCAGTGGAATTGAAGAGCAACAAAGACACCGACCACGAAGGGACTTGAACCCTCAATCTTCTGATCCGAAGTCAGACGCCTTATCCATTAGGCCACGCGGTCTGCCGCAGCTCTTGCTCAACTTTGTGGCATGCGGACTAGGCCACCGGTTAAGGTTGACCTCTGACCTTTTCCAATACTCGCTTTGCTCCAGTGGATTTGCTAGACAAGATGTGAAAATTTTGACTTGGTGCCAAGGTCATGCTTTAGGAAGGTCATTTGCAAGAGGTCCTAGGTGCACAGGGTTAATACAGCCCCTTCATGTTGCTAAGTGATTCCTAGAGCCCCACGTGTAGAGGACATTTCAAGAGGAAGGACAGGGAAGTTGGTGTCTCTTGTCAGGATGGCCGAGTGGTCTAAGGCGCCAGACTCAAGAGTTCCCTCTTCACATTGCGTGTGTGTTCTGGTCTCCAAATGGAGGTGTGGGTTCAAATCCCACTTCTGACAATCGCATTTACTTTCCTCTACAACCACCGCAACCGCTCAGCTTTTCGGGGCTACCACAGAAACAACACTGCTCAAAACAAGGAAAGGAACACTTTTAAAGCACGTCACATCTCAATGGACAAACGTGGCATGCTGGAGATAATCATCTCTGCCTCTGCCAGTGCTCATCCTGTTCCTCCTTGCACAAAGAAGCAGATACCGGTCCTGCTGATGGCTTAAGGACCTTCCACGGCCCTGTCCAGCTCTCCTAGATTAACTGCCTGTCTCCCGGAATCTCCTCCACGCTCGTGAGACTATGCTGGGAGACATAGCAACCCTGCTGGCAATGGCATGTATTGATGTGCCATGCTGGAGGAGTTAGACTGCCTGTGCAACCTCTGTAGGGTCCAGGGATCGCCTCATGCTACCAGTAGTGACACGGACGCTAGCCAAATGCAAAACTAGTGAAAAACGCTCTGAAAAATAAAAAGATGAGCAGGGAAAAAACTGTATGTCAGTGGCCTCCGCCTGTAAAACCATTTCTCTTTTGGGGGTCATCTCATTGTTGCCCGTCCAGTGCACCTGTTGTTGATTTCATTAACACCAAAGCAGCTGAAAGTGATTAACAAAGCCCTGTGCTACTTAACTGACCAGATCAATAGCCCTGGAGTTTCATTGACTTGATACTATACTCTGAGTAAAAAGTCTTCCTTGAATTTTTTGGAGCAGGGTTCATGAAGATCAGAGAGTTGTGAAAGCTTTGCCAGGCCATGCTGTTAAATGTGACACTTGTGCTTGGGCCAAGAATAAATGGAGTGAGAATTTCACAAGTAAGGGCCAGTGGAATTGAAGAGCAACAAAGACACCGACCACGAAGGGACTTGAACCCTCAATCTTCTGATCCGAAGTCAGACGCCTTATCCATTAGGCCACGCGGTCTGCCGCAGCTCTTGCTCAACTTTGTGGCATGCGGACTAGGCCACCGGTTAAGGTTGACCTCTGACCTTTTCCAATACTCACTTTGCTCCAGTGGATTTGCTAGACAAGATGTGAAAAGTTTGACTTGGTGCCAAGGTCATGCTTTAGGAAGGTCATTTGCAAGAGGTCCTAGGTGCACAGGGTTAATACAGCCCCTTCATGTTGCTAAGTGATTCCTAGAGCCCCACGTGTAGAGGACATTTCAAGAGGAAGGACAGGGAAGTCGGTGTCTCTTGTCAGGATGGCCGAGTGGTCTAAGGCGCCAGACTCAAGAGATCTCTCTTCACATTGCGTGTGTATTCTGGTCTCCAAATGGAGGCATGGGTTCAAATCCCACTTCTGACAATCACATTTACTTTCCTCTACAACCACTGCAACTGCTCAGCTTTTCGGGGCTACCACAGAAACAACACTGCTCAAAACAAGGAAAGGAACACTTTTAAAGCACGTCACATCTCAATGGACAAACGTGGCATGCTGGATATCTGGACTTACATGCTGGAGATCATCTTCTCTGCCTCTGCCAGTGCTCATCCTGTTCCTCCTTGCACAAAGAAGCAGATACCGGTCCTGCTGATGGCTTAAGGACCTTCCACGGCCCTGTCCAGCTCTCCTAGATTAACTGCCTGTCTCCCGGAATCTCCTCCACGCTCGTGAGACTATGCTGGGAGACATAGCAACCCTGCTGGCAATGGCATGTATTGATGTGCCATGCTGGAGGAGTTAGACTGCCTGTGCAACCTCTGTAGGGTCCAGGGATCGCCTCATGCTACCAGTAGTGACACGGACGCTAGCCAAATGCAAAACTAGTGAAAAACGCTCTGAAAAATAAAAAGATGAGCAGGGAAAAAACTGTATGTCAGTGGCCTCCGCCTGTAAAACCATTTCTCTTTTGGGGGTCATCTCATTGTTGCCCGTCCAGTGCACCTGTTGTTGATTTCATTAACACCAAAGCACCTGAAAGTGATTAACAAAGCCCTGTGCTACTTAACTGACCAGATCAATAGCCCTGGAGTTTCATTGACTTGATACTATACTCTGAGTAAAAAGTCTTCCTTGAATTTTTTGGAGCAGGGTTCATGAAGATCAGAGAGTTGTGAGAGCTTTGCCAGGCCATGCTGTTAAATGTGACACTTGTGCTTGGGCCAAGAATAAATGGAGTGAGAATTTCACAAGTAAGGGCCAGTGGAATTGAAGAGCAACAAAGACACCGACCACGAAGGGACTTGAACCCTCAATCTTCTGATCCGAAGGCAGACGCCTTATCCATTAGGCCACGCGGTCTGCCACAGCTCTTGCTCAACTTTGTGGCATGCGGACTAGGCCACCGGTTAAGGTTGACCTCTGACCTTTTCCAATACTCGCTTTGCTCCAGTGGATTTGCTAGACAAGATGTGAAAATTTTGACTTGGTGCCAAGGTCATGCTTTAGGAAGGTCATTTGCAAGAGGTCCTAGGTGCACAGGGTTAATACAGCCCCTTCATGTTGCTAAGTGATTCCTAGAGCCCCACGTGTAGAGGACATTTCAAGAGGAAGGACAGGAAAGTCGGTGTCTCTTGTCAGGATGGCCGAGTGGTCTAAGGCGCCAGACTCAAGAGTTCCCTCTTCACATTGTGTGTGTGTTCTGGTCTCCAAATGGAGGCGTGGGTTCAAATCCCACTTCTGACAATCACATTTACTTTCCTCTACATCCACCGCAACCGCTCAGCTTTTTGGGGCTACCACAGAAACAACACTGCTCAAAACAAGGAAAGGAACACTTTTAAAGCACGTCACATCTCAATGGACAAACGTGGCATGCTGGATATCTGGACTTACATGCTGGAGATCATCTTCTCTGCCTCTGCCAGTGCTCATCCTGTTCCTCCTTGCACAAAGAAGCAGATACCGGTCCTGCTGATGGCTTAAGGACCTTCCACGGCCCTGTCCAGCTCTCCTAGATTAACTGCCTGTCTCCCGGAATCTCCTCCACGCTCGTGAGACTATGCTGGGAGACATAGCAACCCTGCTGGCAATGGCATGTATTGATGTGCCATGCTGGAGGAGTTAGACTGCCTGTGCAACCTCTGTAGGGTCCAGGGATCGCCTCATGCTACCAGTAGTGACACGGACGCTAGCCAAATGCAAAACTAGTGAAAAACGCTCTGAAAAATAAAAAGATGAGCAGGGAAAAAACTGTATGTCAGTGGCCTCCGCCTGTAAAACCATTTCTCTTTTGGGGGTCATCTCATTGTTGCCCGTCCAGTGCACCTGTTGTTGATTTCATTAACACCAAAGCAGCTGAAAGTGATTAACAAAGCCCTGTGCTACTTAACTGACCAGATCAATAGCCCTGGAGTTTCATTGACTTGATACTATACTCTGAGTAAAAAGTCTTCCTTGAATTTTTTGGAGCAGGGTTCATGAAGATCAGAGAGTTGTGAGAGCTTTGCCAGGCCATGCTGTTAAATGTGACACTTGTGCTTGGGCCAAGAATAAATGGAGTGAGAATTTCACAAGTAAGGGCCAGTGGAATTGAAGAGCAACAAAGACACCGACCACGAAGGGACTTGAACCCTCAATCTTCTGATCCGAAGTCAGACGCCTTATCCATTAGGCCACGCGGTCTGCCGCAGCTCTTGCTCAACATTGTGGCATGCGGACTAGGCCACCGGTTAAGGTTGACCTCTGACCTTTTCCAATACTCGCTTTGCTCCAGTGGATTTGCTAGACAAGATGTGAAAAGTTTGACTTGGTGCCAAGGTCATGCTTTAGGAAGGTCATTTGCAAGAGGTCCTAGGTGCACAGGGTTAATACAGCCCCTTCATGTTGCTAAGTGATTCCTAGAGCCCCACGTGTAGAGAACATTTCAAGAGGAAGGACAGGGAAGTCGGTGTCTCTTGTCAGGATGGCCGAGTGGTCTAAGGCGCCAGACTCAAGAGTTCCCTTCTTCACATTGTGTGTGTGTTCTGGTCTCCAAATGGAGGCGTGGGTTCAAATCCCTCTTCTGACAATCAAATTTACTTTCCTCTACAACCACCTCAACCGCTCAGCTTTTCGGGGCTACCACAGAAACAACACTGCTCAAAACAAGGAAAGGAACACTTTTAAAGCACGTCACATCTCAATGGACAAACGTGGCATGCTGGAGATCATCTTCTCTGCCTCTGCCAGTGCTCATCCTGTTCCTCCTTGCACAAAGAAGCAGATACCGCTCCTGCTGATGGCTTAAGGACCTTCCACGGCCCTGTCCAGCTCTCCTAGATTAACTGCCTGTCTCCCGGAATCTCCTCCACGCTCGTGAGACTATGCTGGGAGACATAGCAACCCTGCTGGCAATGGCATGTATTGATGTGCCATGCTGGAGGAGTTAGACTGCCTGTGCAACCTCTGTAGGGTCCAGGGATCGCCTCATGCTACCAGTAGTGACACGGACGCTAGCCAAATGCAAAACTAGTGAAA
>NW_028318487.1:952500-965000 GCF_062004578.1 Staurois parvus | reverse complement strand
CCAGTGCTCATCCTGTTCCTCCTTGCACAAAGAAGCAGATACCGGTCCTGCTGATGGCTTAAGGACCTTCCACGGCCCTGTCCAGCTCTCCTAGATTAACTGCCTGTCTCCCGGAATCTCCTCCACGCTCGTGAGACTATGCTGGGAGACATAGCAACCCTGCTGGCAATGGCATGTATTGATGTGCCATGCTGGAGGAGTTAGACTGCCTGTGCAACCTCTGTAGGGTCCAGGGATCGCCTCATGCTACCAGTAGTGACACGGACGCTAGCCAAATGCAAAACTAGTGAAAAACGCTCTGAAAAATAAAAAGATGAGCAGGGAAAAAACTGTATGTCAGTGGCCTCCGCCTGTAAAACCATTTCTCTTTTGGGGGTCATCTCATTGTTGCCCGTCCAGTGCACCTGTTGTTGATTTCATTAACACCAAAGCAGCTGAAAGTGATTAACAAAGCCCTGTGCTACTTAACTGACCAGATCAATAGCCCTGGAGTTTCATTGACTTGATACTATACTCTGAGTAAAAAGTCTTCCTTGAATTTTTTGGAGCAGGGTTCATGAAGATCAGAGAGTTGTGAGAGCTTTGCCAGGCCATGCTGTTAAATGTGACACTTGTGCTTGGGCCAAGAATAAATGGAGTGAGAATTTCACAAGTAAGGGCCAGTGGAATTGAAGAGCAACAAAGACACCGACCACGAAGGGACTTGAACCCTCAATCTTCTGATCCGAAGTCAGACGCCTTATCCATTAGGCCACGCGGTCTGCCGCAGCTCTTGCTCAACTTTGTGGCATGCGGACTAGGCCACCGGTTAAGGTTGACCTCTGACCTTTTCCAATACTCGCTTTGCTCCAGTGGATTTGCTAGACAAGATGTGAAAATTTTGACTTGGTGCCAAGGTCATGCTTTAGGAAGCTCATTTGCAAGAGGTCCTAGGTGCACAGGGTTAATACAGCCCCTTCATGTTGCTAAGTGATTCCTAGAGCCCCACGTGTAGAGGACATTTCAAGAGGAAGGACAGGGAAGTCGGCGTCTCTTGTCAGGATGGCCGAGTGGTCTAAGGCGCCAGACTCAAGAGTTCCCTCTTCACATTGTGTGTGTGTTCTGGTCTCCAAATGGAGGCGTGGGTTCAAATCCCACTTCTGACAATCGCATTTACTTTCCTCTACAACCACCGCAACCGCTCAGCTTTTCGGGGCTGCCACAGAAACAACACTGCTCAAAACAAGGAAAGGAACACTTTTAAAGCACGTCACATCTCAATGGACAAACGTGGCATGCTGGATATCTGGACTTACATGCTGGAGATCATCTTCTCTGCCTCTGCCAGTGCTCATCCTGTTCCTCCTTGCACAAAGAAGCAGATACCGCTCCTGCTGATGGCTTAAGGACCTTCCACGGCCCTGTCCAGCTCTCCTAGATTAACTGCCTTTCTCCCGGAATCTCCTCCACGCTCGTGAGACTATGCTGGGAGACATAGCAACCCTGCTGGCAATGGCATGTATTGATGTGCCATGCTGGAGGAGTTAGACTGCCTGTGCAACCTCTGTAGGGTCCAGGGATCGCCTCATGCTACCAGTAGTGACACGGACGCTAGCCAAATGCAAAACTAGTGAAAAACGCTCTGAAAAATAAAAAGATGAGCAGGGAAAAAACTGTATGTCAGTGGCCTCCGCCTGTAAAACCATTTCTCTTTTGGGGGTCATCTCATTGTTGCCCGTCCAGTGCACCTGTTGTTGATTTCATTAACACCAAAGCAGCTGAAAGTGATTAACAAAGCCCTGTGCTACTTAACTGACCAGATCAATAGCCCTGGAGTTTCATTGACTTGATACTATACTCTGAGTAAAAAGTCTTCCTTGAATTTTTTGGAGCAGGATTCATGAAGATCAGAGAGTTGTGAGAGCTTTGCCAGGCCATGCTGTTAAATGTGACACTTGTGCTTGGGCCAAGAATAAATGGAGTGAGAATTTCACAAGTAAGGGCCAGTGGAATTGAAGAGCAACAAAGACACCGACCACGAAGGGACTTGAACCCTCAATCTTCTGATCCGAAGTCAGACGCCTTATCCATTAGGCCACGCGGTCTGCCGCAGCTCTTGCTCAACTTTGTGGCATGCGGACTAGGCCACCGGTTAAGGTTGACCTCTGACCTTTTCCAATACTCGCTTTGCTCCAGTGGATTTGCTAGACAAGATGTGAAAATTTTGACTTGGTGCCAAGGTCATGCTTTAGGAAGGTCATTTGCAAGAGGTCCTAGGTGCACAGGGTTAATACAGCCCCTTCATGTTGCTAAGTGATTCCTAGAGCCCCACGTGTAGAGGACATTTCAAGAGGAAGGACAGGGAAGTCGGTGTCTCTTGTCAGGATGGCCGAGTGGTCTAAGGCGCCAGACTCAAGAGTTCCCTCTTCACATTGCGTGTGTGTTCTGGTCTCCAAATGGAGGCGTGGGTTCAAATCCCACTTCTGACAATCGCATTTACTTTCCTCTACAACCACCGCAACCGCTCAGCTTTTCGGGGCTACCACAGAAACAACACTGCTCAAAACAAGGAAAGGAACACTTTTAAAGCACGTCACATCTCAATGGACAAACGTGGCATGCTGGATATCTGGACTTACATGCTGGAGATCATCTTCTCTGCCTCTGCCAGTGCTCATCCTGTTCCTCCTTGCACAAAGAAGCAGATACCGGTCCTGCTGATGGCTTAAGGACCTTCCACGGCCCTGTCCAGCTCTCCTAGATTAACTGCCTGTCTCCCGGAATCTCCTCCACGCTCGTGAGACTATGCTGGGAGACATAGCAACCCTGCTGGCAATGGCATGTATTGATGTGCCATGCTGGAGGAGTTAGACTGCCTGTGCAACCTCTGTAGGGTCCAGGGATCGCCTCATGCTACCAGTAGTGACACGGACGCTAGCCAAATGCAAAACTAGTGAAAAACGCTCTGAAAAATAAAAAGATGAGCAGGGAAAAAACTGTATGTCAGTGGCCTCCGCCTGTAAAACCATTTCTCTTTTGGGGGTCATCTCATTGTTGCCCGTCCAGTGCACCTGTTGTTGATTTCATTAACACCAAAGCAGCTGAAAGTGATTAACAAAGCCCTGTGCTACTTAACTGACCAGATCAATAGCCCTGGAGTTTCATTGACTTGATACTATACTCTGAGTAAAAAGTCTTCCTTGAATTTTTTGGAGCAGGGTTCATGAAGATCAGAGAGTTGTGAGAGCTTTGCCAGGCCATGCTGTTAAATGTGACACTTGTGCTTGGGCCAAGAATAAATGGAGTGAGAATTTCACAAGTAAGGGCCAGTGGAATTGAAGAGCAACAAAGACACCGACCACGAAGAGACTTGAACCCTCAATCTTCTGATCCGAAGTCAGACGCCTTATCCATTAGGCCAAGCGGTCTGCCGCAGCTCTTGCTCAACTTTGTGGCATGCGGACTAGGCCACCGGTTAAGGTTGACCTCTGACCTTTTCCAATACTCGCTTTGCTCCAGTGGATTTGCTAGACAAGATGTGAAAATTTTGACTTGGTGCCAAGGTCATGCTTTAGGAAGGTCATTTGCAAGAGGTCCTAGGTGCACAGGGTTAATACAGCCCCTTCATGTTGCTAAGTGATTCCTAGAGCCCCACGTGTAGAGTACATTTCAAGAGGAAGGACAGGGAAGTTGGTGTCTCTTGTCAGGATGGCCGAGTGGTCTAAGGCGCCAGACTCAAGAGTTCCCTCTTCACATTGCGTGTGTGTTCCGGTCTCCAAATGGAGGCGTGGGTTCAAATCCCACTTCTGACAATCACATTTACTTTCCTCTACAACCACCGCAACCGCTCAGCTTTTCGGGGCTACCACAGAAACAACACTGCTCAAAACAAGGAAAGGAACACTTTTAAAGCACGTCACATCTCAATGGACAAACGTGGCATGCTGGATATCTGGACTTACATGCTGGAGATCATCTTCTCTGCCTCTGCCAGTGCTCATCCTGTTCCTCCTTGCACAAAGAAGCAGATACCGGTCCTGCTGATGGCTTAAGGACCTTCCACGGCCCTGTCCAGCTCTCCTAGATTAACTGCCTGTCTCCCGGAATCTCCTCCACGCTCGTGAGACTATTCTGGGAGACATAGCAACCCTGCTGGCAATGGCATGTATTGATGTGCCATGCTGGAGGAGTTAGACTGCCTGTGCAACCTCTGTAGGGTCCAGGGATCGCCTCATGCTACCAGTAGTGACACGGACGCTAGCCAAATGCAAAACTAGTGAAAAACGCTCTGAAAAATAAAAAGATGAGCAGAGAAAAAACTGTATGTCAGTGGCCTCCGTCTGTAAAACCATTTCTCTTTTGGGGGTCATCTCATTGTTGCCCGTCCAGTGCACCTGTTGTTGATTTCATTAACACCAAAGCAGCTGAAAGTGATTAACAAAGCCCTGTGCTACTTAACTGACCAGATCAATAGCCCTGGAGTTTCATTGACTTGATACTATACTCTGAGTAAAAAGTCTTCCTTGAATTTTTTGGAGCAGGGTTCATGAAGATCAGAGAGTTGTGAGAGCTTTGCCAGGCCATGCTGTTAAATGTGACACTTGTGCTTGGGCCAAGAATAAATGGAGTGAGAATTTCACAAGTAAGGGCCAGTGAAATTGAAGAGCAACAAAGACACCGACCGCGAAGGGACTTGAACCCTCAATCTTCTGATCCAAAGTCAGACGCCTTATCCATTAGGCCACGCGGTCTGCCGCAGCTCTTGCTCAACTTTGTGGCATGCGGACTAGGCCACCGGTTAAGGTTGACCTCTGACCTTTTCCAATACTCGCTTTGCTCCAGTGGATTTGCTAGACAAGATGTGAAAAGTTTGACTTGGTGCCAAGGTCATGCTTTAGGAAGGTCATTTGCAAGAGGTCCTAGGTGCACAGGGTTAATACAGCCCCTTCATGTTGCTAAGTGATTCCTAGAGCCCCACGTGTAGAGGACATTTCAAGAGGAAGGACAGGGAAGTTGGTGTCTCTTGTCAGGATGGCCGAGTGGTCTAAGGCGCCAGACTCAAGAGATCTCTCTTCACATTGCGTGTGTGTTCTGGTCTCCAAATGGAGGCGTGGGTTCAAATCCCACTTCTGACAATCGCATTTACTTTCCTCTACAACCACCGCAACCGCTCAGCTTTTCGGGGCTACCACAGAAACAACACTGCTCAAAACAAGGAAAGGAACACTTTTAAAGCACGTCACATCTCAATGGACAAACGTGGCATGCTGGAGATCATCTTCTCTGCCTCTGCCAGTGCTCATCCTGTTCCTCCTTGCACAAAGAAGCAGATACCGGTCCTGCTGATGGCTTAAGGACCTTCCACGGCCCTGTCCAGCTCTCCTAGATTAACTGCCTGTCTCCCGGAATCTCCTCCACGCTCGTGAGACTATGCTGGGAGACATAGCAACCCTGCTGGCAATGGCATGTATTGATGTGCCATGCTGGAGGAGTTAGACTGCCTGTGCAACCTCTGTAGGGTCCAGGGATCGCCTCATGCTACCAGTAGTGACACGGACGCTAGCCAAATGCAAAACTAGTGAAAAACGCTCTGAAAAATAAAAAGATGAGCAGGGAAAAAACTGTATGTCAGTGGCCTCCGCCTGTAAAACCATTTCTCTTTTGGGGGTCATCTCATTGTTGCCCGTCCAGTGCACCTGTTGTTGATTTCATTAACACCAAAGCAGCTGAAAGTGATTAACAAAGCCCTGTGCTACTTAACTGACCAGATCAATAGCCCTGGAGTTTCATTGACTTGATACTATACTCTGAGTAAAAAGTCTTCCTTGAATTTTTTGGAGCAGGGTTCATGAAGATCAGAGAGTTGTGAAAGCTTTGCCAGGCCATGCTGTTAAATGTGACACTTGTGCTTGGGCCAAGAATAAATGGAGTGAGAATTTCACAAGTAAGGGCCAGTGGAATTGAAGAGCAACAAAGACACCGACCACGAAGGGACTTGAACCCTCAATCTTCTGATCCGAAGTCAGACGCCTTATCCATTAGGCCACGCGGTCTGCCGCAGCTCTTGCTCAACTTTGTGGCATGCGGACTAGGCCACCGGTTAAGGTTGACCTCTGACCTTTTCCAATACTCGCTTTGCTCCAGTGGATTTGCTAGACAAGATGTGAAAAGTTTGACTTGGTGCCAAGGTCATGCTTTAGGAAGGTCATTTGCAAGAGGTCCTAGGTGCACAGGGTTAATACAGCCCCTTCATGTTGCTAAGTGATTCCTAGAGCCCCACGTGTAGAGGACATTTCAAGAGGAAGGACAGGGAAGTCGGTGTCTCTTGTCAGGATGGCCGAGTGGTCTAAGGCGCCAGACTCAAGAGATCTCTCTTCACATTGCGTGTGTATTCTGGTCTCCAAATGGAGGCGTGGGTTCAAATCCCACTTCTGACAATCACATTTACTTTCCTCTACAACCACTGCAACTGCTC
This sequence comes from Staurois parvus, assembly GCF_062004578.1. NCBI lineage: Eukaryota > Metazoa > Chordata > Amphibia > Anura > Ranidae > Staurois > Staurois parvus. The sequence goes on along the minus strand of NW_028318487.1, from coordinate 958,546 downwards.
AGCTTTTCGGGGCTACCACAGAAACAACACTGCTCAAAACAAGGAAAGGAACACTTTTAAAGCACGTCACATCTCAATGGACAAACGTGGCATGCTGGATATCTGGACTTACATGCTGGAGATCATCTTCTCTGCCTCTGCCAGTGCTCATCCTGTTCCTCCTTGCACAAAGAAGCAGATACCGGTCCTGCTGATGGCTTAAGGACCTTCCACGGCCCTGTCCAGCTCTCCTAGATTAACTGCCTGTCTCCCGGAATCTCCTCCACGCTCGTGAGACTATGCTGGGAGACATAGCAACCCTGCTGGCAATGGCATGTATTGATGTGCCATGCTGGAGGAGTTAGACTGCCTGTGCAACCTCTGTAGGGTCCAGGGATCGCCTCATGCTACCAGTAGTGACACGGACGCTAGCCAAATGCAAAACTAGTGAAAAACGCTCTGAAAAATAAAAAGATGAGCAGGGAAAAAACTGTATGTCAGTGGCCTCCGCCTGTAAAACCATTTCTCTTTTGGGGGTCATCTCATTGTTGCCCGTCCAGTGCACCTGTTGTTGATTTCATTAACACCAAAGCAGCTGAAAGTGATTAACAAAGCCCTGTGCTACTTAACTGACCAGATCAATAGCCCTGGAGTTTCATTGACTTGATACTATACTCTGAGTAAAAAGTCTTCCTTGAATTTTTTGGAGCAGGGTTCATGAAGATCAGAGAGTTGTGAGAGCTTTGCCAGGCCATGCTGTTAAATGTGACACTTGTGCTTGGGCCAAGAATAAATGGAGTGGGAATTTCACAAGTAAGGGCCAGTGGAATTGAAGAGCAACAAAGACACCGACCACGAAGGGACTTGAACCCTCAATCTTCTGATCCGAAGTCAGACGCCTTATCCATTAGGCCACGCGGTCTGCCGCAGCTCTTGCTCAACTTTGTGGCATGCGGACTAGGCCACCGGTTAAGGTTGACCTCTGACCTTTTCCAATACTCGCTTTGCTCCAGTGGATTTGCTAGACAAGATGTGAAAAGTTTGACTTGGTGCCAAGGTCATGCTTTAGGAAGGTCATTTGCAAGAGGTCCTAGGTGCACAGGGTTAATACAGCCCCTTCATGTTGCTAAGTGATTCCTAGAGCCCCACGTGTAGAGGACATTTCAAGAGGAAGGACAGGGAAGTTGGTGTCTCTTGTCAGGATGGCCGAGTGGTCTAAGGCGCCAGACTCAAGAGTTCCCTCTTCACATTGTGTGTGTGTTCTGGTCTCCAAATGGAGGCATGGGTTCAAATCCCACTTCTGACAATCGCATTTACTTTCCTCTACAACCACCGCAACCGCTCAGCTTTTCGGGGCTACCACAGAAACAACACTGCTCAAAACAAGGAAAGGAACACTTTTAAAGCACGTCACATCTCAATGGACAAACGTGGCATGCTGGATATCTGGACTTACATGCTGGAGATCATCTTCTCTGCCTCTGCCAGTGCTCATCCTGTTCCTCCTTGCACAAAGAAGCAGATACCGCTCCTGCTGATGGCTTAAGGACCTTCCACGGCCCTGTCCAGCTCTCCTAGATTAACTGCCTTTCTCCCGGAATCTCCTCCACGCTCGTGAGACTATGCTGGGAGACATAGCAACCCTGCTGGCAATGGCATGTATTGATGTGCCATGCTGGAGGAGTTAGACTGCCTGTGCAACCTCTGTAGGGTCCAGGGATCGCCTCATGCTACCAGTAGTGACACGGACGCTAGCCAAATGCAAAACTAGTGAAAAACGCTCTGAAAAATAAAAAGATGAGCAGGGAAAAAACTGTATGTCAGTGGCCTCCGCCTGTAAAACCATTTCTCTTTTGGGGGTCATCTCATTGTTGCCCGTCCAGTGCACCTGTTGTTGATTTCATTAACACCAAAGCAGCTGAAAGTGATTAACAAAGCCCTGTGCTACTTAACTGACCAGATCAATAGCCCTGGAGTTTCATTGACTTGATACTATACTCTGAGTAAAAAGTCTTCCTTGAATTTTTTGGAGCAGGGTTCATGAAGATCAGAGAGTTGTGAGAGCTTTGCCAGGCCATGCTGTTAAATGTGACACTTGTGCTTGGGCCAAGAATAAATGGAGTGAGAATTTCACAAGTAAGGGCCAGTGGAATTGAAGAGCAACAAAGACACCGACCACGAAGGGACTTGAACCCTCAATCTTCTGATCCGAAGTCAGACGCCTTATCCATTAGGCCACGCGGTCTGCCGCAGCTCTTGCTCAACTTTGTGGCATGCGGACTAGGCCACCGGTTAAGGTTGACCTCTGACCTTTTCCAATACTCGCTTTGCTCCAGTGGATTTGCTAGACAAGATGTGAAAATTTTGACTTGGTGCCAAGGTCATGCTTTAGGAAGGTCATTTGCAAGAGGTCCTAGGTGCACAGGGTTAATACAGCCCCTTCATGTTGCTAAGTGATTCCTAGAGCCCCACGTGTAGAGGACATTTCAAGAGGAAGGACAGGGAAGTCGGTGTCTCTTGTCAGGATGGCCGAGTGGTCTAAGGCGCCAGACTCAAGAGTTCTCTCTTCACATTGCGTGTGTATTCTGGTCTCCAAATGGAGGCGTGGGTTCAAATCCCACTTCTGACAATCACATTTACTTTCCTCTACAACCACTGCAACTGCTCAGCTTTTCGGGGCTACCACAGAAACAACACTGCTCAAAACAAGGAAAGGAACACTTTTAAAGCACGTCACATCTCAATGGACAAACGTGGCATGCTGGATATCTGGACTTACATGCTGGAGATCATCTTCTCTGCCTCTGCCAGTGCTCATCCTGTTCCTCCTTGCACAAAGAAGCAGATACCGGTCCTGCTGATGGCTTAAGGACCTTCCACGGCCCTGTCCAGCTCTCCTAGATTAACTGCCTGTCTCCCGGAATCTCCTCCACGCTCGTGAGACTATGCTGGGAGACATAGCAACCCTGCTGGCAATGGCATGTATTGATGTGCCATGCTGGAGGAGTTAGACTGCCTGTGCAACCTCTGTAGGGTCCAGGGATCGCCTCATGCTACCAGTAGTGACACGGACGCTAGCCAAATGCAAAACTAGTGAAAAACGCTCTGAAAAATAAAAAGATGAGCAGGGAAAAAACTGTATGTCAGTGGCCTCCGCCTGTAAAACCATTTCTCTTTTGGGGGTCATCTCATTGTTGCCCGTCCAGTGCACCTGTTGTTGATTTCATTAACACCAAAGCAGCTGAAAGTGATTAACAAAGCCCTGTGCTACTTAACTGACCAGATCAATAGCCCTGGAGTTTCATTGACTTGATACTATACTCTGAGTAAAAAGTCTTCCTTGAATTTTTTGGAGCAGGGTTCATGAAGATCAGAGAGTTGTGAGAGCTTTGCCAGGCCATGCTGTTAAATGTGACACTTGTGCTTGGGCCAAGAATAAATGGAGTGAGAATTTCACAAGTAAGGTCCAGTGGAATTGAAGAGCAACAAAGACACCGACCACGAAGGGACTTGAACCCTCAATCTTCTGATCCGAAGTCAGACGCCTTATCCATTAGGCCACGCGGTCTGCCGCAGCTCTCGCTCAACTTTGTGGCATGCGGACTAGGCCACCGGTTAAGGTTGACCTCTGACCTTTTCCAATACTCGCTTTGCTCCAGTGGATTTGCTAGACAAGATGTGAAAATTTTGACTTGGTGCCAAGGTCATGCTTTAGGAAGGTCATTTGCAAGAGGTCCTAGGTGCACAGGGTTAATACAGCCCCTTCATGTTGCTAAGTGATTCCTAGAGCCCCACGTGTAGAGGACATTTCAAGAGGAAGGACAGGGAAGTTGGTGTCTCTTGTCAGGATGGCCGCGTGGTCTAAGGCGCCAGACTCAAGAGTTCCCTCTTCACATTGTGTGTGTGTTCTGGTCTCCAAATGGAGGCGTGGGTTCAAATCCCACTTCTGACAATCACATTTACTTTCCTCTACAACCACCGCAACCGCTCAGCTTTTCGGGGCTACCACAGAAACAACGCTGCTCAAAACAAGGAAAGGAACACTTTTAAAGCACGTCACATCTCAATGGACAAACGTGGCATGCTGGATATCTGGACTTACATGCTGGAGATCATCTTCTCTGCCTCTGCCAGTGCTCATCCTGTTCCTCCTTGCACAAAGAAGCAGATACCGGTCCTGCTGATGGCTTAAGGACCTTCCACGGCCCTGTCCAGCTCTCCTAGATTAACTGCCTTTCTCCCGGAATCTCCTCCACGCTCGTGAGACTATGCTGGGAGACATAGCAACCCTGCTGGCAATGGCATGTATTGATGTGCCATGCTGGAGGAGTTAGACTGCCTGTGCAACCTCTGTAGGGTCCAGGGATCGCCTCATGCTACCAGTAGTGACACGGACGCTAGCCAAATGCAAAACTAGTGAAAAACGCTCTGAAAAATAAAAAGATGAGCAGGGAAAAAACTGTATGTCAGTGGCCTCCGCCTGTAAAACCATTTCTCTTTTGGGGGTCATCTCATTGTTGCCCGTCCAGTGCACCTGTTGTTGATTTCATTAACACCAAAGCAGCTGAAAGTGATTAACAAAGCCCTGTGCTACTTAACTGACCAGATCAATAGCCCTGGAGTTTCATTGACTTGATACTATACTCTGAGTAAAAAGTCTTCCTTGAATTTTTTGGAGCAGGGTTCATGAAGATCAGAGAGTTGTGAGAGCTTTGCTAGGCCATGCTGTTAAATGTGACACTTGTGCTTGGGCCAAGAATAAATGGAGTGAGAATTTCACAAGTAAGGGCCAGTGGAATTGAAGAGCAACAAAGACACCGACCACGAAGGGACTTGAACCCTCAATCTTCTGATCCGAAGTCAGACGCCTTATCCATTAGGCCACGCGGTCTGCCGCAGCTCTTGCTCAACTTTGTGGCATGCGGACTAGGCCACCGGTTAAGGTTGACCTCTGACCTTTTCCAATACTCGCTTTGCTCCAGTGGATTTGCTAGACAAGATGTGAAAAGTTTGACTTGGTGCCAAGGTCATGCTTTAGGAAGGTCATTTGCAAGAGGTCCTAGGTGCACAGGGTTAATACAGCCCCTTCATGTTGCTAAGTGATTCCTAGAGCCCCACGTGTAGAGGACATTTCAAGAGGAAGGACAGGGAAGTTGATGTCTCTTGTCAGGATGGCCGAGTGGTCTAAGGCGCCAGACTCAAGAGTTCCCTCTTCACATTGTGTGTGTGTTCTGGTCTCCAAATGGAGGCATGGGTTCAAATCCCACTTCTGACAATCGCATTTACTTTCCTCTACAACCACCGCAACCGCTCAGCTTTTCGGGGCTACCACAGAAACAACACTGCTCAAAACAAGGAAAGGAACACTTTTAAAGCACGTCACATCTCAATGGACAAACGTGGCATGCTGGATATCTGGACTTACATGCTGGAGATCATCTTCTCTGCCTCTGCCAGTGCTCATCCTGTTCCTCCTTGCACAAAGAAGCAGATACCGCTCCTGCTGATGGCTTAAGGACCTTCCACGGCCCTGTCCAGCTCTCCTAGATTAACTGCCTTTCTCCCGGAATCTCCTCCACGCTCGTGAGACTATGCTGGGAGACATAGCAACCCTGCTGGCAATGGCATGTATTGATGTGCCATGCTGGAGGAGTTAGACTGCCTGTGCAACCTCTGTAGGGTCCAGGGATCGCCTCATGCTACCAGTAGTGACACGGACGCTAGCCAAATGCAAAACTAGTGAAAAACGCTCTGAAAAATAAAAAGATGAGCAGGGAAAAAACTGTATGTCAGTGGCCTCCGCCTGTAAAACCATTTCTCTTTTGGGGGTCATCTCATTGTTGCCCGTCCAGTGCACCTGTTGTTGATTTCATTAACACCAAAGCAGCTGAAAGTGATTAACAAAGCCCTGTGCTACTTAACTGACCAGATCAATAGCCCTGGAGTTTCATTGACTTGATACTATACTCTGAGTAAAAAGTCTTCCTTGAATTTTTTGGAGCAGGGTTCATGAAGATCAGAGAGTTGTGAGAGCTTTGCCAGGCCATGCTGTTAAATGTGACACTTG
>NW_028318487.1:942500-950000 GCF_062004578.1 Staurois parvus | reverse complement strand
CTGACCAGATCAATAGCCCTGGAGTTTCATTGACTTGATACTATACTCTGAGTAAAAAGTCTTCCTTGAATTTTTTGGAGCAGGGTTCATGAAGATCAGAGAGTTGTGAGAGCTTTGCCAGGCCATGCTGTTAAATGTGACACTTGTGCTTGGGCCAAGAATAAATGGAGTGAGAATTTCACAAGTAAGGGCCAGTGGAATTGAAGAGCAACAAAGACACCGACCACGAAGGGACTTGAACCCTCAATCTTCTGATCCGAAGTCAGACGCCTTATCCATTAGGCCACGTGGTCTGCCGCAGCTCTTGCTCAACTTTGTGGCATGCGGACTAGGCCACCGGTTAAGGTTGACCTCTGACCTTTTCCAATACTCGCTTTGCTCCAGTGGATTTGCTAGACAAGATGTGAAAATTTTGACTTGGTGCCAAGGTCATGCTTTAGGAAGGTCATTTGCAAGAGGTCCTAGGTGCACAGGGTTAATACAGCCCCTTCATGTTGCTAAGTGATTCCTAGAGCCCCACGTGTAGAGGACATTTCAAGAGGAAGGACAGGGAAGTCGGTGTCTCTTGTCAGGATGGCCGAGTGGTCTAAGGCGCCAGACTCAAGAGTTCTCTCTTCACATTGCGTGTGTATTCTGGTCTCCAAATGGAGGCGTGGGTTCAAATCCCACTTCTGACAATCACATTTACTTTCCTCTACAACCACTGCAACTGCTCAGCTTTTCGGGGCTACCACAGAAACAACACTGCTCAAAACAAGGAAAGGAACACTTTTAAAGCACGTCACATCTCAATGGACAAACGTGGCATGCTGGATATCTGGACTTACATGCTGGAGATCATCTTCTCTGCCTCTGCCAGTGCTCATCCTGTTCCTCCTTGCACAAAGAAGCAGATACCGCTCCTGCTGATGGCTTAAGGACCTTCCACGGCCCTGTCCAGCTCTCCTAGATTAACTGCCTGTCTCCCGGAATCTCCTCCACGCTCGTGAGACTATGCTGGGAGACATAGCAACCCTGCTGGCAATGGCATGTATTGATGTGCCATGCTGGAGGAGTTAGACTGCCTGTGCAACCTCTGTAGGGTCCAGGGATCGCCTCATGCTACCAGTAGTGACACGGACGCTAGCCAAATGCAAAACTAGTGAAAAACGCTCTGAAAAATAAAAAGATGAGCAGGGAAAAAACTGTATGTCAGTGGCCTCCGCCTGTAAAACCATTTCTCTTTTGGGGGTCATCTCATTGTTGCCCGTCCAGTGCACCTGTTGTTGATTTCATTAACACCAAAGCAGCTGAAAGTGATTAACAAAGCCCTGTGCTACTTAACTGACCAGATCAATAGCCCTGGAGTTTCATTGACTTGATACTATACTCTGAGTAAAAAGTCTTCCTTGAATTTTTTGGAGCAGGGTTCATGAAGATCAGAGAGTTGTGAGAGCTTTGCCAGGCCATGCTGTTAAATGTGACACTTGTGCTTGGGCCAAGAATAAATGGAGTGAGAATTTCACAAGTAAGGTCCAGTGGAATTGAAGAGCAACAAAGACACCGACCACGAAGGGACTTGAACCCTCAATCTTCTGATCCGAAGTCAGACGCCTTATCCATTAGGCCACGCGGTCTGCCGCAGCTCTTGCTCAACTTTGTGGCATGCGGACTAGGCCACCGGTTAAGGTTGACCTCTGACCTTTTCCAATACTCGCTTTGCTCCAGTGGATTTGCTAGACAAGATGTGAAAATTTTGACTTGGTGCCAAGGTCATGCTTTAGGAAGGTCATTTGCAAGAGGTCCTAGGTGCACAGGGTTAATACAGCCCCTTCATGTTGCTAAGTGATTCCTAGAGCCCCACGTGTAGAGGACATTTCAAGAGGAAGGACAGGGAAGTTGGTGTCTCTTGTCAGGATGGCCGCGTGGTCTAAGGCGCCAGACTCAAGAGTTCCCTCTTCACATTGTGTGTGTGTTCTGGTCTCCAAATGGAGGCGTGGGTTCAAATCCCACTTCTGACAATCACATTTACTTTCCTCTACAACCACCGCAACCGCTCAGCTTTTCGGGGCTACCACAGAAACAACGCTGCTCAAAACAAGGAAAGGAACACTTTTAAAGCACGTCACATCTCAATGGACAAACGTGGCATGCTGGATATCTGGACTTACATGCTGGAGATCATCTTCTCTGCCTCTGCCAGTGCTCATCCTGTTCCTCCTTGCACAAAGAAGCAGATACCGGTCCTGCTGATGGCTTAAGGACCTTCCACGGCCCTGTCCAGCTCTCCTAGATTAACTGCCTTTCTCCCGGAATCTCCTCCACGCTCGTGAGACTATGCTGGGAGACATAGCAACCCTGCTGGCAATGGCATGTATTGATGTGCCATGCTGGAGGAGTTAGACTGCCTGTGCAACCTCTGTAGGGTCCAGGGATCGCCTCATGCTACCAGTAGTGACACGGACGCTAGCCAAATGCAAAACTAGTGAAAAACGCTCTGAAAAATAAAAAGATGAGCAGGGAAAAAACTGTATGTCAGTGGCCTCCGCCTGTAAAACCATTTCTCTTTTGGGGGTCATCTCATTGTTGCCCGTCCAGTGCACCTGTTGTTGATTTCATTAACACCAAAGCAGCTGAAAGTGATTAACAAAGCCCTGTGCTACTTAACTGACCAGATCAATAGCCCTGGAGTTTCATTGACTTGATACTATACTCTGAGTAAAAAGTCTTCCTTGAATTTTTTGGAGCAGGGTTCATGAAGATCAGAGAGTTGTGAGAGCTTTGCTAGGCCATGCTGTTAAATGTGACACTTGTGCTTGGGCCAAGAATAAATGGAGTGAGAATTTCACAAGTAAGGGCCAGTGGAATTGAAGAGCAACAAAGACACCGACCACGAAGGGACTTGAACCCTCAATCTTCTGATCCAAAGTCAGACGCCTTATCCATTAGGCCACGCGGTCTGCCGCAGCTCTTGCTCAACTTTGTGGCATGCGGACTAGGCCACCGGTTAAGGTTGACCTCTGACCTTTTCCAATACTCGCTTTGCTCCAGTGGATTTGCTAGACAAGATGTGAAAAGTTTGACTTGGTGCCAAGGTCATGCTTTAGGAAGGTCATTTGCAAGAGGTCCTAGGTGCACAGGGTTAATACAGCCCCTTCATGTTGCTAAGTGATTCCTAGAGCCCCACGTGTAGAGGACATTTCAAGAGGAAGGACAGGGAAGTTGGTGTCTCTTGTCAGGATGGCCGAGTGGTCTAAGGCGCCAGACTCAAGAGTTCCCTCTTCACATTGTGTGTGTGTTCTGGTCTCCAAATGGAGGCATGGGTTCAAATCCCACTTCTGACAATCGCATTTACTTTCCTCTACAACCACCGCAACCGCTCAGCTTTTCGGGGCTACCACAGAAACAACACTGCTCAAAACAAGGAAAGGAACACTTTTAAAGCACGTCACATCTCAATGGACAAACGTGGCATGCTGGATATCTGGACTTACATGCTGGAGATCATCTTCTCTGCCTCTGCCAGTGCTCATCCTGTTCCTCCTTGCACAAAGAAGCAGATACCGCTCCTGCTGATGGCTTAAGGACCTTCCACGGCCCTGTCCAGCTCTCCTAGATTAACTGCCTTTCTCCCGGAATCTCCTCCACGCTCGTGAGACTATGCTGGGAGACATAGCAACCCTGCTGGCAATGGCATGTATTGATGTGCCATGCTGGAGGAGTTAGACTGCCTGTGCAACCTCTGTAGGGTCCAGGGATCGCCTCATGCTACCAGTAGTGACACGGACGCTAGCCAAATGCAAAACTAGTGAAAAACGCTCTGAAAAATAAAAAGATGAGCAGGGAAAAAACTGTATGTCAGTGGCCTCCGCCTGTAAAACCATTTCTCTTTTGGGGGTCATCTCATTGTTGCCCGTCCAGTGCACCTGTTGTTGATTTCATTAACACCAAAGCAGCTGAAAGTGATTAACAAAGCCCTGTGCTACTTAACTGACCAGATCAATAGCCCTGGAGTTTCATTGACTTGATACTATACTCTGAGTAAAAAGTCTTCCTTGAATTTTTTGGAGCAGGGTTCATGAAGATCAGAGAGTTGTGAGAGCTTTGCCAGGCCATGCTGTTAAATGTGACACTTGTGCTTGGGCCAAGAATAAATGGAGTGAGAATTTCACAAGTAAGGGCCAGTGGAATTGAAGAGCAACAAAGACACCGACCACGAAGGGACTTGAACCCTCAATCTTCTGATCCGAAGTCAGACGCCTTATCCATTAGGCCACGCGGTCTGCCGCAGCTCTTGCTCAACTTTGTGGCATGCGGACTAGGCCACCGGTTAAGGTTGACCTCTGACCTTTTCCAATACTCGCTTTGCTCCAGTGGATTTGCTAGACAAGATGTGAAAAGTTTGACTTGGTGCCAAGGTCATGCTTTAGGAAGGTCATTTGCAAGAGGTCCTAGGTGCACAGGGTTAATACAGCCCCTTCATGTTGCTAAGTGATTCCTAGAGCCCCACGTGTAGAGGACATTTCAAGAGGAAGGACAGGGAAGTCGGTGTCTCTTGTCAGGATGGCCGAGTGGTCTAAGGCGCCAGACTCAAGAGTTCCCTCTTCACATTGCGTGTGTGTTCTGATCTCCAAATGGAGGCGTGGGTTCAAATCCCACTTCTGACAATCGCATTTACTTTCCTCTACAACCACCGCAACCGCTCAGCTTTTCGGGGCTACCACAGAAACAACACTGCTCAAAACAAGGAAAGGAACACTTTTAAAGCACGTCACATCTCAATGGACAAACGTGGCATGCTGGATATCTGGACTTACATGCTGGAGATCATCTTCTCTGCCTCTGCCAGTGCTCATCCTGTTCCTCCTTGCACAAAGAAGCAGATACCGCTCCTGCTGATGGCTTAAGGACCTTCCACGGCCCTGTCCAGCTCTCCTAGATTAACTGCCTTTCTCCCGGAATCTCCTCCACGCTCGTGAGACTATGCTGGGAGACATAGCAACCCTGCTGGCAATGGCATGTATTGATGTGCCATGCTGGAGGAGTTAGACTGCCTGTGCAACCTCTGTAGGGTCCAGGGATCGCCTCATGCTACCAGTAGTGACACGGACGCTAGCCAAATGCAAAACTAGTGAAAAACGCTCTGAAAAATAAAAAGATGAGCAGGGAAAAAACTGTATGTCAGTGGCCTCCGCCTGTAAAACCATTTCTCTTTTGGGGGTCATCTCATTGTTGCCCGTCCAGTGCACCTGTTGTTGATTTCATTAACACCAAAGCAGCTGAAAGTGATTAACAAAGCCCTGTGCTACTTAACTGACCAGATCAATAGCCCTGGAGTTTCATTGACTTGATACTATACTCTGAGTAAAAAGTCTTCCTTGAATTTTTTGGAGCAGGGTTCATGAAGATCAGAGAGTTGTGAGAGCTTTGCTAGGCCATGCTGTTAAATGTGACACTTGTGCTTGGGCCAAGAATAAATGGAGTGAGAATTTCACAAGTAAGGGCCAGTGGAATTGAAGAGCAACAAAGACACCGACCACGAAGGGACTTGAACCCTCAATCTTCTGATCCAAAGTCAGACGCCTTATCCATTAGGCCACGCGGTCTGCCGCAGCTCTTGCTCAACTTTGTGGCATGCGGACTAGGCCACCGGTTAAGGTTGACCTCTGACCTTTTCCAATACTCGCTTTGCTCCAGTGGATTTGCTAGACAAGATGTGAAAAGTTTGACTTGGTGCCAAGGTCATGCTTTAGGAAGGTCATTTGCAAGAGGTCCTAGGTGCACAGGGTTAATACAGCCCCTTCATGTTGCTAAGTGATTCCTAGAGCCCCACGTGTAGAGGACATTTCAAGAGGAAGGACAGGGAAGCTGGTGTCTCTTGTCAGGATGGCCGAGTGGTCTAAGGCGCCAGACTCAAGAGTTCCCTCTTCACATTGTGTGTGTGTTCTGGTCTCCAAATGGAGGCATGGGTTCAAATCCCACTTCTGACAATCGCATTTACTTTCCTCTACAACCACCGCAACCGCTCAGCTTTTCGGGGCTACCACAGAAACAACACTGCTCAAAACAAGGAAAGGAACACTTTTAAAGCACGTCACATCTCAATGGACAAACGTGGCATGCTGGATATCTGGACTTACATGCTGGAGATCATCTTCTCTGCCTCTGCCAGTGCACATCCTGTTCCTCCTTGCACAAAGAAGCAGATACCGCTCCTGCTGATGGCTTAAGGACCTTCCACGGCCCTGTCCAGCTCTCCTAGATTAACTGCCTTTCTCCCGGAATCTCCTCCACGCTCGTGAGACTATGCTGGGAGACATAGCAACCCTGCTGGCAATGGCATGTATTGATGTGCCATGCTGGAGGAGTTAGACTGCCTGTGCAACCTCTGTAGGGTCCAGGGATCGCCTCATGCTACCAGTAGTGACACGGACGCTAGCCAAATGCAAAACTAGTGAAAAACGCTCTGAAAAATAAAAAGATGAGCAGGGAAAAAACTGTATGTCAGTGGCCTCCGCCTGTAAAACCATTTCTCTTTTGGGGGTCATCTCATTGTTGCCCGTCCAGTGCACCTGTTGTTGATTTCATTAACACCAAAGCAGCTGAAAGTGATTAACAAAGCCCTGTGCTACTTAACTGACCAGATCAATAGCCCTGGAGTTTCATTGACTTGATACTATACTCTGAGTAAAAAGTCTTCCTTGAATTTTTTGGAGCAGGGTTCATGAAGATCAGAGAGTTGTGAGAGCTTTGCCAGGCCATGCTGTTAAATGTGACACTTGTGCTTGGGCCAAGAATAAATGGAGTGAGAATTTCACAAGTAAGGGCCAGTGGAATTGAAGAGCAACAAAGACACCGACCACGAAGGGACTTGAACCCTCAATCTTCTGATCCGAAGTCAGACGCCTTATCCATTAGGCCACGCGGTCTGCCGCAGCTCTTGCTCAACTTTGTGGCATGCGGACTAGGCCACCGGTTAAGGTTGACCTCTGACCTTTTCCAATACTCGCTTTGCTCCAGTGGATTTGCTAGACAAGATGTGAAAAGTTTGACTTGGTGCCAAGGTCATGCTTTAGGAAGGTCATTTGCAAGAGGTCCTAGGTGCACAGGGTTAATACAGCCCCTTCATGTTGCTAAGTGATTCCTAGAGCCCCACGTGTAGAGGACATTTCAAGAGGAAGGACAGGGAAGTCGGTGTCTCTTGTCAGGATGGCCGAGTGGTCTAAGGCGCCAGACTCAAGAGTTCCCTCTTCACATTGCGTGTGTGTTCTGATCTCCAAATGGAGGCGTGGGTTCAAATCCCACTTCTGACAATCGCATTTACTTTCCTCTACAACCACCGCAACCGCTCAGCTTTTCGGGGCTACCACAGAAACAACACTGCTCAAAACAAGGAAAGGAACACTTTTAAAGCACGTCACATCTCAATGGACAAACGTGGCATGCTGGATATCTGGACTTACATGCTGGAGATCATCTTCTCTGCCTCTGCCAGTGCTCATCCTGTTCCTCCTTGCACAA
>NW_028318487.1:922500-937500 GCF_062004578.1 Staurois parvus | reverse complement strand
GCCAGACTCAAGAGTTCTCTCTTCACATTGCGTGTGTATTCTGGTCTCCAAATGGAGGCGTGGGTTCAAATCCCACTTCTGACAATCACATTTACTTTCCTCTACAACCACTGCAACTGCTCAGCTTTTCGGGGCTACCACAGAAACAACACTGCTCAAAACAAGGAAAGGAACACTTTTAAAGCACGTCACATCTCAATGGACAAACGTGGCATGCTGGATATCTGGACTTACATGCTGGAGATCATCTTCTCTGCCTCTGCCAGTGCTCATCCTGTTCCTCCTTGCACAAAGAAGCAGATACCGGTCCTGCTGATGGCTTAAGGACCTTCCACGGCCCTGTCCAGCTCTCCTAGATTAACTGCCTGTCTCCCGGAATCTCCTCCACGCTCGTGAGACTATGCTGGGAGACATAGCAACCCTGCTGGCAATGGCATGTATTGATGTGCCATGCTGGAGGAGTTAGACTGCCTGTGCAACCTCTGTAGGGTCCAGGGATCGCCTCATGCTACCAGTAGTGACACGGACGCTAGCCAAATGCAAAACTAGTGAAAAACGCTCTGAAAAATAAAAAGATGAGCAGGGAAAAAACTGTATGTCAGTGGCCTCCGCCTGTAAAACCATTTCTCTTTTGGGGGTCATCTCATTGTTGCCCGTCCAGTGCACCTGTTGTTGATTTCATTAACACCAAAGCAGCTGAAAGTGATTAACAAAGCCCTGTGCTACTTAACTGACCAGATCAATAGCCCTGGAGTTTCATTGACTTGATACTATACTCTGAGTAAAAAGTCTTCCTTGAATTTTTTGGAGCAGGGTTCATGAAGATCAGAGAGTTGTGAGAGCTTTGCCAGGCCATGCTGTTAAATGTGACACTTGTGCTTGGGCCAAGAATAAATGGAGTGAGAATTTCACAAGTAAGGGCCAGTGGAATTGAAGAGCAACAAAGACACCGACCACGAAGGGACTTGAACCCTCAATCTTCTGATCCGAAGTCAGACGCCTTATCCATTAGGCCACGCGGTCTGCCGCAGCTCTTGCTCAACTTTGTGGCATGCGGACTAGGCCACCGGTTAAGGTTGACCTCTGACCTTTTCCAATACTCGCTTTGCTCCAGTGGATTTGCTAGACAAGATGTGAAAAGTTTGACTTGGTGCCAAGGTCATGCTTTAGGAAGGTCATTTGCAAGAGGTCCTAGGTGCACAGGGTTAATACAGCCCCTTCATGTTGCTAAGTGATTCCTAGAGCCCCACGTGTAGAGGACATTTCAAGAGGAAGGACAGGGAAGTTGGTGTCTCTTTTCAGGATGGCCGAGTGGTCTAAGGCGCCAGACTCAAGAGTTCCCTCTTCACATTGCGTTTGTGTTCTGGTCTCCAAATGGAGGCGTGGGTTCAAATCCCACTTCTGACAATCACATTTACTTTCCTCTACAACCACCGCAACCGCTTAGCTTTTCGGGGCTACCACAGAAACAACACTGCTCAAAACAAGGAAAGGAACACTTTTAAAGCACGTCACATCTCAATGGACAAACGTGGCATGCTGGATATCTGGACTTACATGCTGGAGATCATCTTCTCTGCCTCTGCCAGTGCTCATCCTGTTCCTCCTTGCACAAAGAAGCAGATACCGGTCCTGCTGATGGCTTAAGGACCTTCCACGGCCCTGTCCAGCTCTCCTAGATTAACTGCCTGTCTCCCGGAATCTCCTCCACGCTCGTGAGACTATGCTGGGAGACATAGCAACCCTGCTGGCAATGGCATGTATTGATGTGCCATGCTGGAGGAGTTAGACTGCCTGTGCAACCTCTGTAGGGTCCAGGGATCGCCTCATGCTACCAGTAGTGACACGGACGCTAGCCAAATGCAAAACTAGTGAAAAACGCTCTGAAAAATAAAAAGATGAGCAGGGAAAAAACTGTATGTCAGTGGCCTCCGCCTGTAAAACCATTTCTCTTTTGGGGGTCATCTCATTGTTGCCCGTCCAGTGCACCTGTTGTTGATTTCATTAACACCAAAGCAGCTGAAAGTGATTAACAAAGCCCTGTGCTACTTAACTGACCAGATCAATAGCCCTGGAGTTTCATTGACTTGATACTATACTCTGAGTAAAAAGTCTTCCTTGAATTTTTTGGAGCAGGGTTCATGAAGATCAGAGAGTTGTGAGAGCTTTGCCAGGCCATGCTGTTAAATGTGACACTTGTGCTTGGGCCAAGAATAAATGGAGTGAGAATTTCACAAGTAAGGGCCAGTGGAATTGAAGAGCAACAAAGACACCGACCACGAAGGGACTTGAACCCTCAATCTTCTGATCCGAAGTCAGACGCCTTATCCATTAGGCCACGCGGTCTGCCGCAGCTCTTGCTCAACTTTGTGGCATGCGGACTAGGCCACCGGTTAAGGTTGACCTCTGACCTTTTCCAATACTCGCTTTGCTCCAGTGGATTTGCTAGACAAGATGTGAAAATTTTGACTTGGTGCCAAGGTCATGCTTTAGGAAGGTCATTTGCAAGAGGTCCTAGGTGCACAGGGTTAATACAGCCCCTTCATGTTGCTAAGTGATTCCTAGAGCCCCACGTGTAGAGGACATTTCAAGAGGAAGGACAGGGAAGTTGGTGTCTCTTGTCAGGATGGCCGAGTGGTCTAAGGCGCCAGACTCAAGAGTTCCCTCTTCACATTGTGTGTGTGTTCTGGTCTCCAAATGGAGGCGTGGGTTCAAATCCCACTTCTGACAATCGCATTTACTTTCCTCTACAACCACCGCAACCGCTCAGCTTTTCGGGGCTACCACAGAAACAACACTGCTCAAAACAAGGAAAGGAACACTTTTAAAGCACGTCACATCTCAATGGACAAACGTGGCATGCTGGATATCTGGACTTACATGCTGGAGATCATCTTCTCTGCCTCTGCCAGTGCTCATCCTGTTCCTCCTTGCACAAAGAAGCAGATACCGCTCCTGCTGATGGCTTAAGGACCTTCCACGGCCCTGTCCAGCTCTCCTAGATTAACTGCCTTTCTCCCGGAATCTCCTCCACGCTCGTGAGACTATGCTGGGAGACATAGCAACCCTGCTGGCAATGGCATGTATTGATGTGCCATGCTGGAGGAGTTAGACTGCCTGTGCAACCTCTGTAGGGTCCAGGGATCGCCTCATGCTACCAGTAGTGACACGGACGCTAGCCAAATGCAAAACTAGTGAAAAACGCTCTGAAAAATAAAAAGATGAGCAGGGAAAAAACTGTATGTCAGTGGCCTCCGCCTGTAAAACCATTTCTCTTTTGGGGGTCATCTCATTGTTGCCCGTCCAGTGCACCTGTTGTTGATTTCATTAACACCAAAGCAGCTGAAAGTGATTAACAAAGCCCTGTGCTACTTAACTGACCAGATCAATAGCCCTGGAGTTTCATTGACTTGATACTATACTCTGAGTAAAAAGTCTTCCTTGAATTTTTTGGAGCAGGATTCATGAAGATCAGAGAGTTGTGAGAGCTTTGCCAGGCCATGCTGTTAAATGTGACACTTGTGCTTGGGCCAAGAATAAATGGAGTGAGAATTTCACAAGTAAGGGCCAGTGGAATTGAAGAGCAACAAAGACACCGACCACGAAGGGACTTGAACCCTCAATCTTCTTATCCGAAGTCAGACGCCTTATCCATTAGGCCACGCGGTCTGCCGCAGCTCTTGCTCAACTTTGTGGCATGCGGACTAGGCCACCGGTTAAGGTTGACCTCTGACCTTTTCCAATACTCGCTTTGCTCCAGTGGATTTGCTAGACAAGATGTGAAAATTTTGACTTGGTGCCAAGGTCATGCTTTAGGAAGGTCATTTGCAAGAGGTCCTAGGTGCACAGGGTTAATACAGCCCCTTCATGTTGCTAAGTGATTCCTAGAGCCCCACGTGTAGAGGACATTTCAAGAGGAAGGACAGGGAAGTCGGTGTCTCTTGTCAGGATGGCCGAGTGGTCTAAGGCGCCAGACTCAAGAGTTCCCTCTTCACATTGCGTGTGTGTTCTGGTCTCCAAATGGAGGCGTGGGTTCAAATCCCACTTCTGACAATCGCATTTACTTTCCTCTACAACCACCGCAACCGCTCAGCTTTTCGGGGCTACCACAGAAACAACACTGCTCAAAACAAGGAAAGGAACACTTTTAAAGCACGTCACATCTCAATGGACAAACGTGGCATGCTGGATATCTGGACTTACATGCTGGAGATCATCTTCTCTGCCTCTGCCAGTGCTCATCCTGTTCCTCCTTGCACAAAGAAGCAGATACCGGTCCTGCTGATGGCTTAAGGACCTTCCACGGCCCTGTCCAGCTCTCCTAGATTAACTGCCTGTCTCCCGGAATCTCCTCCACGCTCGTGAGACTATGCTGGGAGACATAGCAACCCTGCTGGCAATGGCATGTATTGATGTGCCATGCTGGAGGAGTTAGACTGCCTGTGCAACCTCTGTAGGGTCCAGGGATCGCCTCATGCTACCAGTAGTGACACGGACGCTAGCCAAATGCAAAACTAGTGAAAAACGCTCTGAAAAATAAAAAGATGAGCAGGGAAAAAACTGTATGTCAGTGGCCTCCGCCTGTAAAACCATTTCTCTTTTGGGGGTCATCTCATTGTTGCCCGTCCAGTGCACCTGTTGTTGATTTCATTAACACCAAAGCAGCTGAAAGTGATTAACAAAGCCCTGTGCTACTTAACTGACCAGATCAATAGCCCTGGAGTTTCATTGACTTGATACTATACTCTGAGTAAAAAGTCTTCCTTGAATTTTTTGGAGCAGGGTTCATGAAGATCAGAGAGTTGTGAGAGCTTTGCCAGGCCATGCTGTTAAATGTGACACTTGTGCTTGGGCCAAGAATAAATGGAGTGAGAATTTCACAAGTAAGGGCCAGTGGAATTGAAGAGCAACAAAGACACCGACCACGAAGGGACTTGAACCCTCAATCTTCTGATCCGAAGTCAGACGCCTTATCCATTAGGCCAAGCGGTCTGCCGCAGCTCTTGCTCAACTTTGTGGCATGCGGACTAGGCCACCGGTTAAGGTTGACCTCTGACCTTTTCCAATACTCGCTTTGCTCCAGTGGATTTGCTAGACAAGATGTGAAAATTTTGACTTGGTGCCAAGGTCATGCTTTAGGAAGGTCATTTGCAAGAGGTCCTAGGTGCACAGGGTTAATACAGCCCCTTCATGTTGCTAAGTGATTCCTAGAGCCCCACGTGTAGAGGACATTTCAAGAGGAAGGACAGGGAAGTTGGTGTCTCTTGTCAGGATGGCCGAGTGGTCTAAGGCACCAGACTCAAGAGTTCCCTCTTCACATTGCGTGTGTGTTCCGGTCTCCAAATGGAGGCGTGGGTTCAAATCCCACTTCTGACAATCACATTTACTTTCCTCTACAACCACCGCAACCGCTCAGCTTTTCGGGGCTACCACAGAAACAACACTGCTCAAAACAAGGAAAGGAACACTTTTAAAGCACGTCACATCTCAATGGACAAACGTGGCATGCTGGATATCTGGACTTACATGCTGGAGATCATCTTCTCTGCCTCTGCCAGTGCTCATCCTGTTCCTCCTTGCACAAAGAAGCAGATACCGGTCCTGCTGATGGCTTAAGGACCTTCCACGGCCCTCTCCAGCTCTCCTAGATTAACTGCCTTTCTCCCGGAATCTCCTCCACGCTCGTGAGACTATGCTGGGAGACATAGCAACCCTGCTGGCAATGGCATGTATTGATGTGCCATGCTGGAGGAGTTAGACTGCCTGTGCAACCTCTGTAGGGTCCAGGGATCGCCTCATGCTACCAGTAGTGACACGGACGCTAGCCAAATACAAAACTAGTGAAAAACGCTCTGAAAAATAAAAAGATGAGCAGGGAAAAAACTGTATGTCAGTGGCCTCCGCCTGTAAAACCATTTCTCTTTTGGGGGTCATCTCATTGTTGCCCGTGCAGTGCACCTGTTGTTGATTTCATTAACACCAAAGCAGCTGAAAGTGATTAACAAAGCCCTGTGCTACTTAACTGACCAGATCAATAGCCCTGGAGTTTCATTGACTTGATACTATACTCTGAGTAAAAAGTCTTCCTTGAATTTTTTGGAGCAGGGTTCATGAAGATCAGAGAGTTGTGAGAGCTTTGCCAGGCCATGCTGTTAAATGTGACACTTGTGCTTGGGCCAAGAATAAATGGAGTGAGAATTTCACAAGTAAGGGCCAGTGGAATTGAAGAGCAACAAAGACACCGACCACGAAGGGACTTGAACCCTCAATCTTCTGATCCGAAGTCAGATGCCTTATCCATTAGGCCACGCGGTCTGCCGCAGCTCTTGCTCAACTTTGTGGCATGCGGACTAGGCCACCGGTTAAGGTTGACCTCTGACCTTTTCCAATACTCGCTTTGCTCCAGTGGATTTGCTAGACAAGATGTGAAAATTTTGACTTGGTGCCAAGGTCATGCTTTAGGAAGGTCATTTGCAAGAGGTCCTAGGTGCACAGGGTTAATACAGCCCCTTCATGTTGCTAAGTGATTCCTAGAGCCCCACGTGTAGAGGACATTTCAAGAGGAAGGACAGGGAAGTCGGTGTCTCTTGTCAGGATGGCCGAGTGGTCTAAGGCGCCAGACTCAAGAGTTCTCTCTTCACATTGTGTGTGTGTTCTGGTCTCCAAATGGAGGCGTGGGTTCAAATCCCACTTCTGACAATCACATTTACTTTCCTCTACAACCACCGCAACCGCTCAGCTTTTCGGGGCTACCACAGAAACAACGCTGCTCAAAACAAGGAAAGGAACACTTTTAAAGCACGTCACATCTCAATGGACAAACGTGGCATGCTGGATATCTGGACTTACATGCTGGAGATCATCTTCTCTGCCTCTGCCAGTGCTCATCCTGTTCCTCCTTGCACAAAGAAGCAGATACCGGTCCTGCTGATGGCTTAAGGACCTTCCACGGCCCTGTCCAGCTCTCCTAGATTAACTGCCTGTCTCCCGGAATCTCCTCCACGCTCGTGAGACTATGCTGGGAGACATAGCAACCCTGCTGGCAATGGCATGTATTGATGTGCCATGCTGGAGGAGTTAGACTGCCTGTGCAACCTCTGTAGGGTCCAGGGATCGCCTCATGCTACCAGTAGTGACACGGACGCTAGCCAAATGCAAAACTAGTGAAAAACGCTCTGAAAAATAAAAAGATGAGCAGGGAAAAAACTGTATGTCAGTGGCCTCCGCCTGTAAAACCATTTCTCTTTTGGGGGTCATCTCATTGTTGCCCGTCCAGTGCACCTGTTGTTGATTTCATTAACACC
The DNA here is from genome assembly GCF_062004578.1 of Staurois parvus. NCBI lineage: Eukaryota > Metazoa > Chordata > Amphibia > Anura > Ranidae > Staurois > Staurois parvus. Next base: position 930,196 of record NW_028318487.1, on the reverse strand, counting down.
AAAGCAGCTGAAAGTGATTAACAAAGCCCTGTGCTACTTAACTGACCAGATCAATAGCCCTGGAGTTTCATTGACTTGATACTATACTCTGAGTAAAAAGTCTTCCTTGAATTTTTTGGAGCAGGGTTCATGAAGATCAGAGAGTTGTGAGAGCTTTGCCAGGCCATGCTGTTAAATGTGACACTTGTGCTTGGGCCAAGAATAAATGGAGTGAGAATTTCACAAGTAAGGGCCAGTGGAATTGAAGAGCAACAAAGACACCGACCACGAAGGGACTTGAACCCTCAATCTTCTGATCCGAAGTCAGACGCCTTATCCATTAGGCCACGCGGTCTGCCGCAGCTCTTGCTCAACTTTGTGGCATGCGGACTAGGCCACCGGTTAAGGTTGACCTCTGACCTTTTCCAATACTCGCTTTGCTCCAGTGGATTTGCTAGACAAGATGTGAAAATTTTGACTTGGTGCCAAGGTCATGCTTTAGGAAGCTCATTTGCAAGAGGTCCTAGGTGCACAGGGTTAATACAGCCCCTTCATGTTGCTAAGTGATTCCTAGAGCCCCACGTGTAGAGGACATTTCAAGAGGAAGGACAGGGAAGTTGGTGTCTCTTGTCAGGATGGCCGAGTGGTCTAAGGCGCCAGACTCAAGAGTTCCCTCTTCACATTGCGTGTGTGTTCTGGTCTCCAAATGGAGGCGTGGGTTCAAATCCCACTTCTGACAATCGCATTTACTTTCCTCTACAACCACCGCAACCGCTCAGCTTTTCGGGGCTACCACAGAAACAACACTGCTCAAAACAAGGAAAGGAACACTTTTAAAGCACGTCACATCTCAATGGACAAACGTGGCATGCTGGATATCTGGACTTACATGCTGGAGATCATCTTCTCTGCCTCTGCCAGTGCTCATCCTGTTCCTCCTTGCACAAAGAAGCAGATACCGGTCCTGCTGATGGCTTAAGGACCTTCCACGGCCCTGTCCAGCTCTCCTAGATTAACTGCCTTTCTCCCGGAATCTCCTCCACGCTCGTGAGACTATGCTGGGAGACATAGCAACCCTGCTGGCAATGGCATGTATTGATGTGCCATGCTGGAGGAGTTAGACTGCCTGTGCAACCTCTGTAGGGTCCAGGGATCGCCTCATGCTACCAGTAGTGACACGGACGCTAGCCAAATGCAAAACTAGTGAAAAACGCTCTGAAAAATAAAAAGATGAGCAGGGAAAAAACTGTATGTCAGTGGCCTCCGCCTGTAAAACCATTTCTCTTTTGGGGGTCATCTCATTGTTGCCCGTCCAGTGCACCTGTTGTTGATTTCATTAACACCAAAGCAGCTGAAAGTGATTAACAAAGCCCTGTGCTACTTAACTGACCAGATTAATAGCCCTGGAGTTTCATTGACTTGATACTATACTCTGAGTAAAAAGTCTTCCTTGAATTTTTTGGAGCAGGGTTCATGAAGATCAGAGAGTTGTGAGAGCTTTGCCAGGCCATGCTGTTAAATGTGACACTTGTGCTTGGGCCAAGAATAAATGGAGTGAGAATTTCACAAGTAAGGGCCAGTGGAATTGAAGAGCAACAAAGACACCGACCACGAAGGGACTTGAACCCTCAATCTTCTGATCCGAAGTCAGACGCCTTATCCATTAGGCCACGCGGTCTGCCGCAGCTCTTGCTCAACTTTGTGGCATGCGGACTAGGCCACCGGTTAAGGTTGACCTCTGACCTTTTCCAATACTCGCTTTGCTCCAGTGGATTTGCTAGACAAGATGTGAAAAGTTTGACTTAGTGCCAAGGTCATGCTTTAGGAAGGTCATTTGCAAGAGGTCCTAGGTGCACAGGGTTAATACAGCCCCTTCATGTTGCTAAGTGATTCCTAGAGCCCCATGTGTAGAGAACATTTCAAGAGGAAGGACAGGAAAGTCGGTGTCTCTTGTCAGGATGGCTGAGTGGTCTAAGGCGCCAGACTCAAGAGTTCCCTTCTTCACATTGCGTGTGTGTTCCGGTCTCCAAATGGAGGCGTGGGTTCAAATCCCACTTCTGACAATCACATTTACTTTCCTCTACAACCACCGCAACCGCTCAGCTTTTCGGGGCTACCACAGAAACAACACTGCTCAAAACAAGGAAAGGAACACTTTTAAAGCACGTCACATCTCAATGGACAAACGTGGCATGCTGGATATCTGGACTTACATGCTGGAGATCATCTTCTCTGCCTCTGCCAGTGCTCATCCTGTTCCTCCTTGCACAAAGAAGCAGATACCGGTCCTGCTGATGGCTTAAGGACCTTCCACGGCCCTCTCCAGCTCTCCTAGATTAACTGCCTTTCTCCCGGAATCTCCTCCACGCTCGTGAGACTATGCTGGGAGACATAGCAACCCTGCTGGCAATGGCATGTATTGATGTGCCATGCTGGAGGAGTTAGACTGCCTGTGCAACCTCTGTAGGGTCCAGGGATCGCCTCATGCTACCAGTAGTGACACGGACGCTAGCCAAATACAAAACTAGTGAAAAACGCTCTGAAAAATAAAAAGATGAGCAGGGAAAAAACTGTATGTCAGTGGCCTCCGCCTGTAAAACCATTTCTCTTTTGGGGGTCATCTCATTGTTGCCCGTCCAGTGCACCTGTTGTTGATTTCATTAACACCAAAGCAGCTGAAAGTGATTAACAAAGCCCTGTGCTACTTAACTGACCAGATCAATAGCCCTGGAGTTTCATTGACTTGATACTATACTCTGAGTAAAAAGTCTTCCTTGAATTTTTTGGAGCAGGGTTCATGAAGATCAGAGAGTTGTGAGAGCTTTGCCAGGCCATGCTGTTAAATGTGACACTTGTGCTTGGGCCAAGAATAAATGGAGTGAGAATTTCACAAGTAAGGGCCAGTGGAATTGAAGAGCAACAAAGACACCGACCACGAAGGGACTTGAACCCTCAATCTTCTGATCCGAAGTCAGACGCCTTATCCATTAAGCCACGCGGTCTGCCGCAGCTCTTGCTCAACTTTGTGGCATGCGGACTAGGCCACCGGTTAAGGTTGACCTCTGACCTTTTCCAATACTCGCTTTGCTCCAGTGGATTTGCTAGACAAGATGTGAAAATTTTGACTTGGTGCCAAGGTCATGCTTTAGGAAGGTCATTTGCAAGAGGTCCTAGGTGCACAGGGTTAATACAGCCCCTTCATGTTGCTAAGTGATTCCTAGAGCCCCACGTGTAGAGGACATTTCAAGAGGAAGGACAGGGAAGTCGGTGTCTCTTGTCAGGATGGCCGAGTGGTCTAAGGCGCCAGACTCAAGAGTTCCCTCTTCACATTGCGTGTGTATTCTGGTCTCCAAATGGAGGCGTGGGTTCAAATCCCACTTCTGACAATCACATTTACTTTCCTCTACAACCACTGCAACTGCTCAGCTTTTCGGGGCTACCACAGAAACAACACTGCTCAAAACAAGGAAAGGAACACTTTTAAAGCACGTCACATCTCAATGGACAAACGTGGCATGCTGGATATCTGGACTTACATGCTGGAGATCATCTTCTCTGCCTCTGCCAGTGCTCATCCTGTTCCTCCTTGCACAAAGAAGCAGATACCGGTCCTGCTGATGGCTTAAGGACCTTCCACGGCCCTGTCCAGCTCTCCTAGATTAACTGCCTGTCTCCCGGAATCTCCTCCACGCTCGTGAGACTATGCTGGGAGACATAGCAACCCTGCTGGCAATGGCATGTATTGATGTGCCATGCTGGAGGAGTTAGACTGCCTGTGCAACCTCTGTAGGGTCCAGGGATCGCCTCATGCTACCAGTAGTGACACGGACGCTAGCCAAATGCAAAACTAGTGAAAAACGCTCTGAAAAATAAAAAGATGAGCAGGGAAAAAACTGTATGTCAGTGGCCTCCGCCTGTAAAACCATTTCTCTTTTGGGGGTCATCTCATTGTTGAGCGTCCTGTGCACCTGTTGTTGATTTCATTAACACCAAAGCAGCTGAAAGTGATTAACAAAGCCCTGTGCTACTTAACTGACCAGATCAATAGCCCTGGAGTTTCATTGACTTGATACTATACTCTGAGTAAAAAGTCTTCCTTGAATTTTTTGGAGCAGGGTTCATGAAGATCAGAGAGTTGTGAGAGCTTTGCCAGGCCATGCTGTTAAATGTGACACTTGTGCTTGGGCCAAGAATAAATGGAGTGAGAATTTCACAAGTAAGGGCCAGTGGAATTGAAGAGCAACAAAGACACCGACCACGAAGGAACTTGAACCCTCAATCTTCTGATCCGAAGTCAGACGCCTTATCCATTAGGCCACGCGGTCTGCCGCAGCTCTTGCTCAACTTTGTGGCATGCGGACTAGGCCACCGGTTAAGGTTGACCTCTGACCTTTTCCAATACTCGCTTTGCTCCAGTGGATTTGCTAGACAAGATGTAAAAATTTTGACTTGGTGCCAAGGTCATGCTTTAGGAAGCTCATTTGCAAGAGGTCCTTGGTGCACAGGGTTAATACAGCCCCTTCATGTTGCTAAGTGATTCCTAGAGCCCCACGTGTAGAGGACATTTCAAGAGGAAGGACAGGGAAGTCGGCGTCTCTTGTCAGGATGGCCGAGTGGTCTAAGGCGCCAGACTCAAGAGTTCCCTCTTCACATTGTGTGTGTGTTCTGGTCTCCAAATGGAGGCGTGGGTTCAAATCCCACTTCTGACAATCGCATTTACTTTCCTCTACAACCACCGCAACCGCTCAGCTTTTCGGGGCTACCACAGAAACAACACTGCTCAAAACAAGGAAAGGAACACTTTTAAAGCACGTCACATCTCAATGGACAAACGTGGCATGCTGGATATCTGGACTTACATGCTGGAGATCATCTTCTCTGCCTCTGCCAGTGCTCATCCTGTTCCTCCTTGCACAAAGAAGCAGATACCGCTCCTGCTGATGGCTTAAGGACCTTCCACGGCCCTGTCCAGCTCTCCTAGATTAACTGCCTTTCTCCCGGAATCTCCTCCACGCTCGTGAGACTATGCTGGGAGACATAGCAACCCTGCTGGCAATGGCATGTATTGATGTGCCATGCTGGAGGAGTTAGACTGCCTGTGCAACCTCTGTAGGGTCCAGGGATCGCCTCATGCTACCAGTAGTGACACGGACGCTAGCCAAATGCAAAACTAGTGAAAAACGCTCTGAAAAATAAAAAGATGAGCAGGGAAAAAACTGTATGTCAGTGGCCTCCGCCTGTAAAACCATTTCTCTTTTGGGGGTCATCTCATTGTTGCCCGTCCAGTGCACCTGTTGTTGATTTCATTAACACCAAAGCAGCTGAAAGTGATTAACAAAGCCCTGTGCTACTTAACTGACCAGATCAATAGCCCTGGAGTTTCATTGACTTGATACTATACTCTGAGTAAAAAGTCTTCCTTGAATTTTTTGGAGCAGGATTCATGAAGATCAGAGAGTTGTGAGAGCTTTGCCAGGCCATGCTGTTAAATGTGACACTTGTGCTTGGGCCAAGAATAAATGGAGTGAGAATTTCACAAGTAAGGGCCAGTGGAATTGAAGAGCAACAAAGACACCGACCACGAAGGGACTTGAACCCTCAATCTTCTGATCCGAAGTCAGACGCCTTATCCATTAGGCCACGCGGTCTGCCGCAGCTCTTGCTCAACTTTGTGGCATGCGGACTAGGCCACCGGTTAAGGTTGACCTCTGACCTTTTCCAATACTCGCTTTGCTCCAGTGGATTTGCTAGACAAGATGTGAAAATTTTGACTTGGTGCCAAGGTCATGCTTTAGGAAGGTCATTTGCAAGAGGTCCTAGGTGCACAGGGTTAATACAGCCCCTTCATGTTGCTAAGTGATTCCTAGAGCCCCACGTGTAGAGGACATTTCAAGAGGAAGGACAGGGAAGTCGGTGTCTCTTGTCAGGATGGCCGAGTGGTCTAAGGCGCCAGACTCAAGAGTTCCCTCTTCACATTGCGTGTGTGTTCTGGTCTCCAAATGGAGGCGTGGGTTCAAATCCCACTTCTGACAATCGCATTTACTTTCCTCTACAACCACCGCAACCGCTCAGCTTTTCGGGGCTACCACAGAAACAACACTGCTCAAAACAAGGAAAGGAACACTTTTAAAGCACGTCACATCTCAATGGACAAACGTGGCATGCTGGATATCTGGACTTACATGCTGGAGATCATCTTCTCTGCCTCTGCCAGTGCTCATCCTGTTCCTCCTTGCACAAAGAAGCAGATACCGGTCCTGCTGATGGCTTAAGGACCTTCCACGGCCCTGTCCAGCTCTCCTAGATTAACTGCCTGTCTCCCGGAATCTCCTCCACGCTCGTGAGACTATGCTGGGAGACATAGCAACCCTGCTGGCAATGGCATGTATTGATGTGCCATGCTGGAGGAGTTAGACTGCCTGTGCAACCTCTGTAGGGTCCAGGGATCGCCTCATGCTACCAGTAGTGACACGGACGCTAGCCAAATGCAAAACTAGTGAAAAACGCTCTGAAAAATAAAAAGATGAGCAGGGAAAAAACTGTATGTCAGTGGCCTCCGCCTGTAAAACCATTTCTCTTTTGGGGGTCATCTCATTGTTGCCCGTCCAGTGCACCTGTTGTTGATTTCATTAACACCAAAGCAGCTGAAAGTGATTAACAAAGCCCTGTGCTACTTAACTGACCAGATCAATAGCCCTGGAGTTTCATTGACTTGATACTATACTCTGAGTAAAAAGTCTTCCTTGAATTTTTTGGAGCAGGGTTCATGAAGATCAGAGAGTTGTGAGAGCTTTGCCAGGCCATGCTGTTAAATGTGACACTTGTGCTTGGGCCAAGAATAAATGGAGTGAGAATTTCACAAGTAAGGGCCAGTGGAATTGAAGAGCAACAAAGACACCGACCACGAAGGGACTTGAACCCTCAATCTTCTGATCCGAAGTCAGACGCCTTATCCATTAGGCCAAGCGGTCTGCCGCAGCTCTTGCTCAACTTTGTGGCATGTGGACTAGGCCACCGGTTAAGGTTGACCTCTGACCTTTTCCAATACTCGCTTTGCTCCAGTGGATTTGCTAGACAAGATGTGAAAATTTTGACTTGGTGCCAAGGTCATGCTTTAGGAAGGTCATTTGCAAGAGGTCCTAGGTGCACAGGGTTAATACAGCCCCTTCATGTTGCTAAGTGATTCCTAGAGCCCCACGTGTAGAGGACATTTCAAGAGGAAGGACAGGGAAGTTGGTGTCTCTTGTCAGGATGGCCGAGTGGTCTAAGGCGCCAGACTCAAGAGTTCCCTCTTCACATTGCGTGTGTGTTCCGGTCTCCAAATGGAGGCGTGGGTTCAAATCCCACTTCTGACAATCACATTTACTTTCCTCTACAACCACCGCAACCGCTCAGCTTTTCGGGGCTACCACAGAAACAACACTGCTCAAAACAAGGAAAGGAACACTTTTAAAGCACGTCACATCTCAATGGACAAACGTGGCATGCTGGATATCTGGACTTACATGCTGGAGATCATCTTCTCTGCCTCTGCCAGTGCTCATCCTGTTCCTCCTTGCACAAAGAAGCAGATACCGGTCCTGCTGATGGCTTAAGGACCTTCCACGGCCCTCTCCAGCTCTCCTAGATTAACTGCCTTTCTCCCGGAATCTCCTCCACGCTCGTGAGACTATGCTGGGAGACATAGCAACCCTGCTGGCAATGGCATGTATTGATG
>NW_028318487.1:915000-917500 GCF_062004578.1 Staurois parvus | reverse complement strand
CTCAAAACAAGGAAAGGAACACTTTTAAAGCACGTCACATCTCAATGGACAAACGTGGCATGCTGGATATCTGGACTTACATGCTGGAGATCATCTTCTCTGCCTCTGCCAGTGCTCATCCTGTTCCTCCTTGCACAAAGAAGCAGATACCGCTCCTGCTGATGGCTTAAGGACCTTCCACGGCCCTGTCCAGCTCTCCTAGATTAACTGCCTTTCTCCCGGAATCTCCTCCACGCTCGTGAGACTATGCTGGGAGACATAGCAACCCTGCTGGCAATGGCATGTATTGATGTGCCATGCTGGAGGAGTTAGACTGCCTGTGCAACCTCTGTAGGGTCCAGGGATCGCCTCATGCTACCAGTAGTGACACGGACGCTAGCCAAATGCAAAACTAGTGAAAAACGCTCTGAAAAATAAAAAGATGAGCAGGGAAAAAACTGTATGTCAGTGGCCTCCGCCTGTAAAACCATTTCTCTTTTGGGGGTCATCTCATTGTTGCCCGTCCAGTGCACCTGTTGTTGATTTCATTAACACCAAAGCAGCTGAAAGTGATTAACAAAGCCCTGTGCTACTTAACTGACCAGATCAATAGCCCTGGAGTTTCATTGACTTGATACTATACTCTGAGTAAAAAGTCTTCCTTGAATTTTTTGGAGCAGGATTCATGAAGATCAGAGAGTTGTGAGAGCTTTGCCAGGCCATGCTGTTAAATGTGACACTTGTGCTTGGGCCAAGAATAAATGGAGTGAGAATTTCACAAGTAAGGGCCAGTGGAATTGAAGAGCAACAAAGACACCGACCACGAAGGGACTTGAACCCTCAATCTTCTGATCCGAAGTCAGACGCCTTATCCATTAGGCCACGCGGTCTGCCGCAGCTCTTGCTCAACTTTGTGGCATGCGGACTAGGCCACCGGTTAAGGTTGACCTCTGACCTTTTCCAATACTCGCTTTGCTCCAGTGGATTTGCTAGACAAGATGTGAAAATTTTGACTTGGTGCCAAGGTCATGCTTTAGGAAGGTCATTTGCAAGAGGTCCTAGGTGCACAGGGTTAATACAGCCCCTTCATGTTGCTAAGTGATTCCTAGAGCCCCACGTGTAGAGGACATTTCAAGAGGAAGGACAGGGAAGTCGGTGTCTCTTGTCAGGATGGCCGAGTGGTCTAAGGCGCCAGACTCAAGAGTTCCCTCTTCACATTGCGTGTGTGTTCTGGTCTCCAAATGGAGGCGTGGGTTCAAATCCCACTTCTGACAATCGCATTTACTTTCCTCTACAACCACCGCAACCGCTCAGCTTTTCGGGGCTACCACAGAAACAACACTGCTCAAAACAAGGAAAGGAACACTTTTAAAGCACGTCACATCTCAATGGACAAACGTGGCATGCTGGATATCTGGACTTACATGCTGGAGATCATCTTCTCTGCCTCTGCCAGTGCTCATCCTGTTCCTCCTTGCACAAAGAAGCAGATACCGGTCCTGCTGATGGCTTAAGGACCTTCCACGGCCCTGTCCAGCTCTCCTAGATTAACTGCCTGTCTCCCGGAATCTCCTCCACGCTCGTGAGACTATGCTGGGAGACATAGCAACCCTGCTGGCAATGGCATGTATTGATGTGCCATGCTGGAGGAGTTAGACTGCCTGTGCAACCTCTGTAGGGTCCAGGGATCGCCTCATGCTACCAGTAGTGACACGGACGCTAGCCAAATGCAAAACTAGTGAAAAACGCTCTGAAAAATAAAAAGATGAGCAGGGAAAAAACTGTATGTCAGTGGCCTCCGCCTGTAAAACCATTTCTCTTTTGGGGGTCATCTCATTGTTGCCCGTCCAGTGCACCTGTTGTTGATTTCATTAACACCAAAGCAGCTGAAAGTGATTAACAAAGCCCTGTGCTACTTAACTGACCAGATCAATAGCCCTGGAGTTTCATTGACTTGATACTATACTCTGAGTAAAAAGTCTTCCTTGAATTTTTTGGAGCAGGGTTCATGAAGATCAGAGAGTTGTGAGAGCTTTGCCAGGCCATGCTGTTAAATGTGACACTTGTGCTTGGGCCAAGAATAAATGGAGTGAGAATTTCACAAGTAAGGGCCAGTGGAATTGAAGAGCAACAAAGACACCGACCACGAAGGGACTTGAACCCTCAATCTTCTGATCCGAAGTCAGACGCCTTATCCATTAGGCCAAGCGGTCTGCCGCAGCTCTTGCTCAACTTTGTGGCATGTGGACTAGGCCACCGGTTAAGGTTGACCTCTGACCTTTTCCAATACTCGCTTTGCTCCAGTGGATTTGCTAGACAAGATGTGAAAATTTTGACTTGGTGCCAAGGTCATGCTTTAGGAAGGTCATTTGCAAGAGGTCCTAGGTGCACAGGGTTAATACAGCCCCTTCATGTTGCTAAGTGATTCCTAGAGCCCCACGTGTAGAGGACATTTCAAGAGGAAGGACAGGGAAGTTGGTGTCTCTTGTCAGGATGGCCGAGTGGTCTAAGGCGCCAGACT
>NW_028318487.1:892500-905000 GCF_062004578.1 Staurois parvus | reverse complement strand
TCATTGACTTGATACTATACTCTGAGTAAAAAGTCTTCCTTGAATTTTTTGGAGCAGGATTCATGAAGATCAGAGAGTTGTGAGAGCTTTGCCAGGCCATGCTGTTAAATGTGACACTTGTGCTTGGGCCAAGAATAAATGGAGTGAGAATTTCACAAGTAAGGGCCAGTGGAATTGAAGAGCAACAAAGACACCGACCACGAAGGGACTTGAACCCTCAATCTTCTGATCCGAAGTCAGACGCCTTATCCATTAGGCCACGCGGTCTGCCGCAGCTCTTGCTCAACTTTGTGGCATGCGGACTAGGCCACCGGTTAAGGTTGACCTCTGACCTTTTCCAATACTCGCTTTGCTCCAGTGGATTTGCTAGACAAGATGTGAAAATTTTGACTTGGTGCCAAGGTCATGCTTTAGGAAGGTCATTTGCAAGAGGTCCTAGGTGCACAGGGTTAATACAGCCCCTTCATGTTGCTAAGTGATTCCTAGAGCCCCACGTGTAGAGGACATTTCAAGAGGAAGGACAGGGAAGTCGGTGTCTCTTGTCAGGATGGCCGAGTGGTCTAAGGCGCCAGACTCAAGAGTTCCCTCTTCACATTGCGTGTGTGTTCTGGTCTCCAAATGGAGGCGTGGGTTCAAATCCCACTTCTGACAATCGCATTTACTTTCCTCTACAACCACCGCAACCGCTCAGCTTTTCGGGGCTACCACAGAAACAACACTGCTCAAAACAAGGAAAGGAACACTTTTAAAGCACGTCACATCTCAATGGACAAACGTGGCATGCTGGATATCTGGACTTACATGCTGGAGATCATCTTCTCTGCCTCTGCCAGTGCTCATCCTGTTCCTCCTTGCACAAAGAAGCAGATACCGGTCCTGCTGATGGCTTAAGGACCTTCCACGGCCCTGTCCAGCTCTCCTAGATTAACTGCCTGTCTCCCGGAATCTCCTCCACGCTCGTGAGACTATGCTGGGAGACATAGCAACCCTGCTGGCAATGGCATGTATTGATGTGCCATGCTGGAGGAGTTAGACTGCCTGTGCAACCTCTGTAGGGTCCAGGGATCGCCTCATGCTACCAGTAGTGACACGGACGCTAGCCAAATGCAAAACTAGTGAAAAACGCTCTGAAAAATAAAAAGATGAGCAGGGAAAAAACTGTATGTCAGTGGCCTCCGCCTGTAAAACCATTTCTCTTTTGGGGGTCATCTCATTGTTGCCCGTCCAGTGCACCTGTTGTTGATTTCATTAACACCAAAGCAGCTGAAAGTGATTAACAAAGCCCTGTGCTACTTAACTGACCAGATCAATAGCCCTGGAGTTTCATTGACTTGATACTATACTCTGAGTAAAAAGTCTTCCTTGAATTTTTTGGAGCAGGGTTCATGAAGATCAGAGAGTTGTGAGAGCTTTGCCAGGCCATGCTGTTAAATGTGACACTTGTGCTTGGGCCAAGAATAAATGGAGTGAGAATTTCACAAGTAAGGGCCAGTGGAATTGAAGAGCAACAAAGACACCGACCACGAAGGGACTTGAACCCTCAATCTTCTGATCCGAAGTCAGACGCCTTATCCATTAGGCCAAGCGGTCTGCCGCAGCTCTTGCTCAACTTTGTGGCATGCGGACTAGGCCACCGGTTAAGGTTGACCTCTGACCTTTTCCAATACTCGCTTTGCTCCAGTGGATTTGCTAGACAAGATGTGAAAATTTTGACTTGGTGCCAAGGTCATGCTTTAGGAAGGTCATTTGCAAGAGGTCCTAGGTGCACAGGGTTAATACAGCCCCTTAATGTTGCTACGTGATTCCTAGAGCCCCACGTGTAGAGGACATTTCAAGAGGAAGGACAGGGAAGTCAGTGTCTCTTGTCAGGATGGCCGAGTGGTCTAAGGCGCCAGACTCAAGAGTTCCCTCTTCACATTGCGTGTGTGTTCTGGTCTCCAAATGGAGGCGTGGGTTCAAATCCCACTTCTGACAATCACATTTACTTTCCTCTACAACCACCGCAACTGCTCAGCTTTTCGGGGCTACCACAGAAACAACACTGCTCAAAACAAGGAAAGGAACACTTTTAAAGCACGTCACATCTCAATGGACAAACGTGGCATGCTGGATATCTGGACTTACATGCTGGAGATCATCTTCTCTGCCTCTGCCAGTGCTCATCCTGTTCCTCCTTGCACAAAGAAGCAGATACCGCTCCTGCTGATGGCTTAAGGACCTTCCACGGCCCTGTCCAGCTCTCCTAGATTAACTGCCTGTCTCCCGGAATCTCCTCCACGCTCGTGAGACTATTCTGGGAGACATAGCAACCCTGCTGGCAATGGCATGTATTGATGTGCCATGCTGGAGGAGTTAGACTGCCTGTGCAACCTCTGTAGGGTCCAGGGATCGCCTCATGCTACCAGTAGTGACACGGACGCTAGCCAAATGCAAAACTAGTGAAAAACGCTCTGAAAAATAAAAAGATGAGCAGAGAAAAAACTGTATGTCAGTGGCCTCCGTCTGTAAAACCATTTCTCTTTTGGGGGTCATCTCATTGTTGCCCGTCCAGTGCACCTGTTGTTGATTTCATTAACACCAAAGCAGCTGAAAGTGATTAACAAAGCCCTGTGCTACTTAACTGACCAGATCAATAGCCCTGGAGTTTCATTGACTTGATACTATACTCTGAGTAAAAAGTCTTCCTTGAATTTTTTGGAGCAGGGTTCATGAAGATCAGAGAGTTGTGAGAGCTTTGCCAGGCCATGCTGTTAAATGTGACACTTGTGCTTGGGCCAAGAATAAATGGAGTGAGAATTTCACAAGTAAGGGCCAGTGGAATTGAAGAGCAACAAAGACACCGACCGCGAAGGGACTTGAACCCTCAATCTTCTGATCCAAAGTCAGACGCCTTATCCATTAGGCCACGCGGTCTGCCGCAGCTCTTGCTCAACTTTGTGGCATGCGGACTAGGCCACCGGTTAAGGTTGACCTCTGACCTTTTCCAATACTCGCTTTGCTCCAGTGGATTTGCTAGACAAGATGTGAAAAGTTTGACTTGGTGCCAAGGTCATGCTTTAGGAAGGTCATTTGCAAGAGGTCCTAGGTGCACAGGGTTAATACAGCCCCTTCATGTTGCTAAGTGATTCCTAGAGCCCCACGTGTAGAGGACATTTCAAGAGGAAGGACAGGGAAGTTGGTGTCTCTTGTCAGGATGGCCGAGTGGTCTAAGGCGCCAGACTCAAGAGATCTCTCTTCACATTGCGTGTGTGTTCTGGTCTCCAAATGGAGGTGTGGGTTCAAATCCCACTTCTGACAATCGCATTTACTTTCCTCTACAACCACCGCAACCGCTCAGCTTTTCGGGGCTACCACAGAAACAACACTGCTCAAAACAAGGAAAGGAACACTTTTAAAGCACGTCACATCTCAATGGACAAACGTGGCATGCTGGAGATCATCTTCTCTGCCTCTGCCAGTGCTCATCCTGTTCCTCCTTGCACAAAGAAGCAGATACCGGTCCTGCTGATGGCTTAAGGACCTTCCACGGCCCTGTCCAGCTCTCCTAGATTAACTGCCTGTCTCCCGGAATCTCCTCCACGCTCGTGAGACTATGCTGGGAGACATAGCAACCCTGCTGGCAATGGCATGTATTGATGTGCCATGCTGGAGGAGTTAGACTGCCTGTGCAACCTCTGTAGGGTCCAGGGATCGCCTCATGCTACCAGTAGTGACACGGACGCTAGCCAAATGCAAAACTAGTGAAAAACGCTCTGAAAAATAAAAAGATGAGCAGGGAAAAAACTGTATGTCAGTGGCCTCCGCCTGTAAAACCATTTCTCTTTTGGGGGTCATCTCATTGTTGCCCGTCCAGTGCACCTGTTGTTGATTTCATTAACACCAAAGCAGCTGAAAGTGATTAACAAAGCCCTGTGCTACTTAACTGACCAGATCAATAGCCCTGGAGTTTCATTGACTTGATACTATACTCTGAGTAAAAAGTCTTCCTTGAATTTTTTGGAGCAGGGTTCATGAAGATCAGAGAGTTGTGAAAGCTTTGCCAGGCCATGCTGTTAAATGTGACACTTGTGCTTGGGCCAAGAATAAATGGAGTGAGAATTTCACAAGTAAGGGCCAGTGGAATTGAAGAGCAACAAAGACACCGACCACGAAGGGACTTGAACCCTCAATCTTCTGATCCGAAGTCAGACGCCTTATCCATTAGGCCACGCGGTCTGCCGCAGCTCTTGCTCAACTTTGTGGCATGCGGACTAGGCCACCGGTTAAGGTTGACCTCTGACCTTTTCCAATACTCGCTTTGCTCCAGTGGATTTGCTAGACAAGATGTGAAAAGTTTGACTTGGTGCCAAGGTCATGCTTTAGGAAGGTCATTTGCAAGAGGTCCTAGGTGCACAGGGTTAATACAGCCCCTTCATGTTGCTAAGTGATTCCTAGAGCCCCACGTGTAGAGGACATTTCAAGAGGAAGGACAGGGAAGTCGGTGTCTCTTGTCAGGATGGCCGAGTGGTCTAAGGCGCCAGACTCAAGAGATCTCTCTTCACATTGCGTGTGTATTCTGGTCTCCAAATGGAGGCGTGGGTTCAAATCCCACTTCTGACAATCACATTTACTTTCCTCTACAACCACTGCAACTGCTCAGCTTTTCGGGGCTACCACAGAAACAACACTGCTCAAAACAAGGAAAGGAACACTTTTAAAGCACGTCACATCTCAATGGACAAACGTGGCATGCTGGATATCTGGACTTACATGCTGGAGATCATCTTCTCTGCCTCTGCCAGTGCTCATCCTGTTCCTCCTTGCACAAAGAAGCAGATACCGGTCCTGCTGATGGCTTAAGGACCTTCCACGGCCCTGTCCAGCTCTCCTAGATTAACTGCCTGTCTCCCGGAATCTCCTCCACGCTCGTGAGACTATGCTGGGAGACATAGCAACCCTGCTGGCAATGGCATGTATTGATGTGCCATGCTGGAGGAGTTAGACTGCCTGTGCAACCTCTGTAGGGTCCAGGGATCGCCTCATGCTACCAGTAGTGACACGGACGCTAGCCAAATGCAAAACTAGTGAAAAACGCTCTGAAAAATAAAAAGATGAGCAGGGAAAAAACTGTATGTCAGTGGCCTCCGCCTGTAAAACCATTTCTCTTTTGGGGGTCATCTCATTGTTGCCCGTCCAGTGCACCTGTTGTTGATTTCATTAACACCAAAGCAGCTGAAAGTGATTAACAAAGCCCTGTGCTACTTAACTGACCAGATCAATAGCCCTGGAGTTTCATTGACTTGATACTATACTCTGAGTAAAAAGTCTTCCTTGAATTTTTTGGAGCAGGGTTCATGAAGATCAGAGAGTTGTGAGAGCTTTGCCAGGCCATGCTGTTAAATGTGACACTTGTGCTTGGGCCAAGAATAAATGGAGTGGGAATTTCACAAGTAAGGGCCAGTGGAATTGAAGAGCAACAAAGACACCGACCACGAAGGGACTTGAACCCTCAATCTTCTGATCCGAAGTCAGACGCCTTATCCATTAGGCCACGCGGTCTGCCGCAGCTCTTGCTCAACTTTGTGGCATGCGGACTAGGCCACCGGTTAAGGTTGACCTCTGACCTTTTCCAATACTCGCTTTGCTCCAGTGGATTTGCTAGACAAGATGTGAAAATTTTGACTTGGTGCCAAGGTCATGCTTTAGGAAGGTCATTTGCAAGAGGTCCTAGGTGCACAGGGTTAATACAGCCCTTCATGTTGCTAAGTGATTCCTAGAGCCCCACGTGTAGAGGACATTTCAAGAGGAAGGACAGGTAAGTTGGTGTCTCTTGTCAGGATGGCCGAGTGGTCTAAGGCGCCAGACTCAAGAGTTCCCTCTTCACATTGTGTGTGTGTTCTGGTCTCCAAATGGAGGCATGGGTTCAAATCCCACTTCTGACAATCGCATTTACTTTCCTCTACAACCACCGCAACCGCTCAGCTTTTCGGGGCTACCACAGAAACAACACTGCTCAAAACAAGGAAAGGAACACTTTTAAAGCACGTCACATCTCAATGGACAAACGTGGCATGCTGGATATCTGGACTTACATGCTGGAGATCATCTTCTCTGCCTCTGCCAGTGCTCATCCTGTTCCTCCTTGCACAAAGAAGCAGATACCGCTCCTGCTGATGGCTTAAGGACCTTCCACGGCCCTCTCCAGCTCTCCTAGATTAACTGCCTTTCTCCCGGAATCTCCTCCACGCTCGTGAGACTATGCTGGGAGACATAGCAACCCTGCTGGCAATGGCATGTATTGATGTGCCATGCTGGAGGAGTTAGACTGCCTGTGCAACCTCTGTAGGGTCCAGGGATCGCCTCATGCTACCAGTAGTGACACGGACGCTAGCCAAATGCAAAACTAGTGAAAAACGCTCTGAAAAATAAAAAGATGAGCAGGGAAAAAACTGTATGTCAGTGGCCTCCGCCTGTAAAACCATTTCTCTTTTGGGGGTCATCTCATTGTTGCCCGTCCAGTGCACCTGTTGTTGATTTCATTAACACCAAAGCAGCTGAAAGTGATTAACAAAGCCCTGTGCTACTTAACTGACCAGATCAATAGCCCTGGAGTTTCATTGACTTGATACTATACTCTGAGTAAAAAGTCTTCCTTGAATTTTTTGGAGCAGGGTTCATGAAGATCAGAGAGTTGTGAGAGCTTTGCCAGGCCATGCTGTTAAATGTGACACTTGTGCTTGGGCCAAGAATAAATGGAGTGAGAATTTCACAAGTAAGGGCCAGTGGAATTGAAGAGCAACAAAGACACCGACCACGAAGGGACTTGAACCCTCAATCTTCTGATCCGAAGTCAGACGCCTTATCCATTAGGCCACGCGGTCTGCCGCAGCTCTTGCTCAACTTTGTGGCATGCGGACTAGGCCACCGGTTAAGGTTGACCTCTGACCTTTTCCAATACTCGCTTTGCTCCAGTGGATTTGCTAGACAAGATGTGAAAAGTTTGACTTGGTGCCAAGGTCATGCTTTAGGAAGGTCATTTGCAAGAGGTCCTAGGTGCACAGGGTTAATACAGCCCCTTCATGTTGCTAAGTGATTCCTAGAGCCCCACGTGTAGAGGACATTTCAAGAGGAAGGACAGGGAAGTCGGTGTCTCTTGTCAGGATGGCCGAGTGGTCTAAGGCGCCAGACTCAAGAGTTCTCTCTTCACATTGCGTGTGTATTCTGGTCTCCAAATGGAGGCGTGGGTTCAAATCCCACTTCTGACAATCACATTTACTTTCCTCTACAACCACTGCAACTGCTCAGCTTTTCGGGGCTACCACAGAAACAACACTGCTCAAAACAAGGAAAGGAACACTTTTAAAGCACGTCACATCTCAATGGACAAACGTGGCATGCTGGATATCTGGACTTACATGCTGGAGATCATCTTCTCTGCCTCTGCCAGTGCTCATCCTGTTCCTCCTTGCACAAAGAAGCAGATACCGGTCCTGCTGATGGCTTAAGGACCTTCCACGGCCCTGTCCAGCTCTCCTAGATTAACTGCCTGTCTCCCGGAATCTCCTCCACGCTCGTGAGACTATGCTGGGAGACATAGCAACCCTGCTGGCAATGGCATGTATTGATGTGCCATGCTGGAGGAGTTAGACTGCCTGTGCAACCTCTGTAGGGTCCAGGGATCGCCTCATGCTACCAGTAGTGACACGGACGCTAGCCAAATGCAAAACTAGTGAAAAACGCTCTGAAAAATAAAAAGATGAGCAGGGAAAAAACTGTATGTCAGTGGCCTCCGCCTGTAAAACCATTTCTCTTTTGGGGGTCATCTCATTGTTGCCCGTCCAGTGCACCTGTTGTTGATTTCATTAACACCAAAGCAGCTGAAAGTGATTAACAAAGCCCTGTGCTACTTAACTGACCAGATCAATAGCCCTGGAGTTTCATTGACTTGATACTATACTCTGAGTAAAAAGTCTTCCTTGAATTTTTTGGAGCAGGGTTCATGAAGATCAGAGAGTTGTGAGAGCTTTGCCAGGCCATGCTGTTAAATGTGACACTTGTGCTTGGGCCAAGAATAAATGGAGTGAGAATTTCACAAGTAAGGGCCAGTGGAATTGAAGAGCAACAAAGACACCGACCGCGAAGGGACTTGAACCCTCAATCTTCTGATCCAAAGTCAGACGCCTTATCCATTAGGCCACGCGGTCTGCCGCAGCTCTTGCTCAACTTTGTGGCATGCGGACTAGGCCACCGGTTAAGGTTGACCTCTGACCTTTTCCAATACTCGCTTTGCTCCAGTGGATTTGCTAGACAAGATGTGAAAAGTTTGACTTGGTGCCAAGGTCATGCTTTAGGAAGGTCATTTGCAAGAGGTCCTAGGTGCACAGGGTTAATACAGCCCCTTCATGTTGCTAAGTGATTCCTAGAGCCCCACGTGTAGAGGACATTTCAAGAGGAAGGACAGGGAAGTTGGTGTCTCTTGTCAGGATGGCCGAGTGGTCTAAGGCGCCAGACTCAAGAGATCTCTCTTCACATTGCGTGTGTGTTCTGGTCTCCAAATGGAGGTGTGGGTTCAAATCCCACTTCTGACAATCGCATTTACTTTCCTCTACAACCACCGCAACCGCTCAGCTTTTCGGGGCTACCACAGAAACAACACTGCTCAAAACAAGGAAAGGAACACTTTTAAAGCACGTCACATCTCAATGGACAAACGTGGCATGCTGGAGATCATCTTCTCTGCCTCTGCCAGTGCTCATCCTGTTCCTCCTTGCACAAAGAAGCAGATACCGGTCCTGCTGATGGCTTAAGGACCTTCCACGGCCCTGTCCAGCTCTCCTAGATTAACTGCCTGTCTCCCGGAATCTCCTCCACGCTCGTGAGACTATGCTGGGAGACATAGCAACCCTGCTGGCAATGGCATGTATTGATGTGCCATGCTGGAGGAGTTAGACTGCCTGTGCAACCTCTGTAGGGTCCAGGGATCGCCTCATGCTACCAGTAGTGACACGGACGCTAGCCAAATGCAAAACTAGTGAAAAACGCTCTGAAAAATAAAAAGATGAGCAGGGAAAAAACTGTATGTCAGTGGCCTCCGCCTGTAAAACCATTTCTCTTTTGGGGGTCATCTCATTGTTGCCCGTCCAGTGCACCTGTTGTTGATTTCATTAACACCAAAGCAGCTGAAAGTGATTAACAAAGCCCTGTGCTACTTAACTGACCAGATCAATAGCCCTGGAGTTTCATTGACTTGATACTATACTCTGAGTAAAAAGTCTTCCTTGAATTTTTTGGAGCAGGGTTCATGAAGATCAGAGAGTTGTGAAAGCTTTGCCAGGCCATGCTGTTAAATGTGACACTTGTGCTTGGGCCAAGAATAAATGGAGTGAGAATTTCACAAGTAAGGGCCAGTGGAATTGAAGAGCAACAAAGACACCGACCACGAAGGGACTTGAACCCTCAATCTTCTGATCCGAAGTCAGACGCCTTATCCATTAGGCCACGCGGTCTGCCGCAGCTCTTGCTCAACTTTGTGGCATGCGGACTAGGCCACCGGTTAAGGTTGACCTCTGACCTTTTCCAATACTCGCTTTGCTCCAGTGGATTTGCTAGACAAGATGTGAAAAGTTTGACTTGGTGCCAAGGTCATGCTTTAGGAAGGTCATTTGCAAGAGGTCCTAGGTGCACAGGGTTAATACAGCCCCTTCATGTTGCTAAGTGATTCCTAGAGCCCCACGTGTAGAGGACATTTCAAGAGGAAGGACAGGGAAGTCGGTGTCTCTTGTCAGGATGGCCGAGTGGTCTAAGGCGCCAGACTCAAGAGATCTCTCTTCACATTGCGTGTGTATTCTGGTCTCCAAATGGAGGCGTGGGTTCAAATCCCACTTCTGACAATCACATTTACTTTCCTCTACAACCACTGCAACTGCTCAGCTTTTCGGGGCTACCACAGAAACAACACTGCTCAAAACAAGGAAAGGAACACTTTTAAAGCACGTCACATCTCAATGGACAAACGTGGCATGCTGGATATCTGGACTTACATGCTGGAGATCATCTTCTCTGCCTCTGCCAGTGCTCATCCTGTTCCTCCTTGCACAAAGAAGCAGATACCGGTCCTGCTGATGGCTTAAGGACCTTCCACGGCCCTGTCCAGCTCTCCTAGATTAACTGCCTGTCTCCCGGAATCTCCTCCACGCTCGTGAGACTATGCTGGGAGACATAGCAACCCTGCTGGCAATGGCATGTATTGATGTGCCATGCTGGAGGAGTTAGACTGCCTGTGCAACCTCTGTAGGGTCCAGGGATCGCCTCATGCTACCAGTAGTGACACGGACGCTAGCCAAATGCAAAACTAGTGAAAAACGCTCTGAAAAATAAAAAGATGAGCAGGGAAAAAACTGTATGTCAGTGGCCTCCGCCTGTAAAACCATTTCTCTTTTGGGGGTCATCTCATTGTTGCCCGTCCAGTGCACCTGTTGTTGATTTCATTAACACCAAAGCAGCTGAAAGTGATTAACAAAGCCCTGTGCTACTTAACTGACCAGATCAATAGCCCTGGAGTTTCATTGACTTGATACTATACTCTGAGTAAAAAGTCTTCCTTGAATTTTTTGGAGCAGGGTTCATGAAGATCAGAGAGTTGTGAGAGCTTTGCCAGGCCATGCTGTTAAATGTGACACTTGTGCTTGGGCCAAGAATAAATGGAGTGGGAATTTCACAAGTAAGGGCCAGTGGAATTGAAGAGCAACAAAGACACCGACCACGAAGGGACTTGAACCCTCAATCTTCTGATCCGAAGTCAGACGCCTTATCCATTAGGCCACGCGGTCTGCCGCAGCTCTTGCTCAACTTTGTGGCATGCGGACTAGGCCACCGGTTAAGGTTGACCTCTGACCTTTTCCAATACTCGCTTTGCTCCAGTGGATTTGCTAGACAAGATGTGAAAATTTTGACTTGGTGCCAAGGTCATGCTTTAGGAAGGTCATTTGCAAGAGGTCCTAGGTGCACAGGGTTAATACAGCCCTTCATGTTGCTAAGTGATTCCTAGAGCCCCACGTGTAGAGGACATTTCAAGAGGAAGGACAGGGAAGTTGGTGTCTCTTGTCAGGATGGCCGAGTGGTCTAAGGCGCCAGACTCAAGAGTTCCCTCTTCACATTGTGTGTGTGTTCTGGTCTCCAAATGGAGGCATGGGTTCAAATCCCACTTCTGACAATCGCATTTACTTTCCTCTACAACCACCGCAACCGCTCAGCTTTTCGGGGCTACCACAGAAACAACACTGCTCAAAACAAGGAAAGGAACACTTTTAAAGCACGTCACATCTCAATGGACAAACGTGGCATGCTGGATATCTGGACTTACATGCTGGAGATCATCTTCTCTGCCTCTGCCAGTGCTCATCCTGTTCCTCCTTGCACAAAGAAGCAGATACCGCTCCTGCTGATGGCTTAAGGACCTTCCACGGCCCTGTCCAGCTCTCCTAGATTAACTGCCTTTCTCCCGGAATCTCCTCCACGCTCGTGAGACTATGCTGGGAGACATAGCAACCCTGCTGGCAATGGCATGTATTGATGTGCCATGCTGGAGGAGTTAGACTGCCTGTGCAACCTCTGTAGGGTCCAGGGATCGCCTCATGCTACCAGTAGTGACACGGACGCTAGCCAAATGCAAAACTAGTGAAAAACGCTCTGAAAAATAAAAAGATGAGCAGGGAAAAAACTGTATGTCAGTGGCCTCCGCCTGTAAAACCATTTCTCTTTTGGGGGTCATCTCATTGTTGCCCGTCCAGTGCACCTGTTGTTGATTTCATTAACACCAAAGCAGCTGAAAGTGATTAACAAAGCCCTGTGCTACTTAACTGACCAGATCAATAGCCCTGGAGTTTCATTGACTTGATACTATACTCTGAGTAAAAAGTCTTCCTTGAATTTTTTGGAGCAGGGTTCATGAAGATCAGAGAGTTGTGAGAGCTTTGCCAGGCCATGCTGTTAAATGTGACACTTGTGCTTGGGCCAAGAATAAATGGAGTGAGAATTTCACAAGTAAGGGCCAGTGGAATTGAAGAGCAACAAAGACACCGACCACGAAGGGACTTGAACCCTCAATCTTCTGATCCGAAGTCAGACGCCTTATCCATTAGGCCACGCGGTCTGCCGCAGCTCTTGCTCAACTTTGTGGCATGCGGATTAGGCCACCGGTTAAGGTTGACCTCTGACCTTTTCCAATACTCGCTTTGCTCCAGTGGATTTGCTAGACAAGATGTGAAAAGTTTGACTTGGTGCCAAGGTCATGCTTTAGGAAGGTCATTTGCAAGAGGTCCTAGGTGCACAGGGTTAATACAGCCCCTTCATGTTGCTAAGTGATTCCTAGAGCCCCACGTGTAGAGGACATTTCAAGAGGAAGGACAGGGAAGTCGGTGTCTCTTGTCAGGATGGCCGAGTGGTCTAAGGCGCCAGACTCAAGAGTTCTCTCTTCACATTGCGTGTGTATTCTGGTCTCCAAATGGAGGCGTGGGTTCAAA
>NW_028318487.1:885000-887500 GCF_062004578.1 Staurois parvus | reverse complement strand
CGCTTTGCTCCAGTGGATTTGCTAGACAAGATGTGAAAATTTTGACTTGGTGCCAAGGTCATGCTTTAGGAAGGTCATTTGCAAGAGGTCCTAGGTGCACAGGGTTAATACAGCCCCTTCATGTTGCTAAGTGATTCCTAGAGCCCCACGTGTAGAGGACATTTCAAGAGGAAGGACAGGGAAGTTGGTGTCTCTTGTCAGGATGGCCGCGTGGTCTAAGGCGCCAGACTCAAGAGTTCCCTCTTCACATTGTGTGTGTGTTCTGGTCTCCAAATGGAGGCGTGGGTTCAAATCCCACTTCTGACAATCACATTTACTTTCCTCTACAACCACCGCAACCGCTCAGCTTTTCGGGGCTACCACAGAAACAACGCTGCTCAAAACAAGGAAAGGAACACTTTTAAAGCACGTCACATCTCAATGGACAAACGTGGCATGCTGGATATCTGGACTTACATGCTGGAGATCATCTTCTCTGCCTCTGCCAGTGCTCATCCTGTTCCTCCTTGCACAAAGAAGCAGATACCGGTCCTGCTGATGGCTTAAGGACCTTCCACGGCCCTGTCCAGCTCTCCTAGATTAACTGCCTTTCTCCCGGAATCTCCTCCACGCTCGTGAGACTATGCTGGGAGACATAGCAACCCTGCTGGCAATGGCATGTATTGATGTGCCATGCTGGAGGAGTTAGACTGCCTGTGCAACCTCTGTAGGGTCCAGGGATCGCCTCATGCTACCAGTAGTGACACGGACGCTAGCCAAATGCAAAACTAGTGAAAAACGCTCTGAAAAATAAAAAGATGAGCAGGTAAAAAACTGTATGTCAGTGGCCTCCGCCTGTAAAACCATTTCTCTTTTGGGGGTCATCTCATTGTTGCCCGTCCAGTGCACCTGTTGTTGATTTCATTAACACCAAAGCAGCTGAAAGTGATTAACAAAGCCCTGTGCTACTTAACTGACCAGATCAATAGCCCTGGAGTTTCATTGACTTGATACTATACTCTGAGTAAAAAGTCTTCCTTGAATTTTTTGGAGCAGGGTTCATGAAGATCAGAGAGTTGTGAGAGCTTTGCTAGGCCATGCTGTTAAATGTGACACTTGTGCTTGGGCCAAGAATAAATGGAGTGAGAATTTCACAAGTAAGGGCCAGTGGAATTGAAGAGCAACAAAGACACCGACCACGAAGGGACTTGAACCCTCAATCTTCTGATCCGAAGTCAGACGCCTTATCCATTAGGCCACGCGGTCTGCCGCAGCTCTTGCTCAACTTTGTGGCATGCGGACTAGGCCACCGGTTAAGGTTGACCTCTGACCTTTTCCAATACTCGCTTTGCTCCAGTGGATTTGCTAGACAAGATGTGAAAAGTTTGACTTGGTGCCAAGGTCATGCTTTAGGAAGGTCATTTGCAAGAGGTCCTAGGTGCACAGGGTTAATACAGCCCCTTCATGTTGCTAAGTGATTCCTAGAGCCCCACGTGTAGAGGACATTTCAAGAGGAAGGACAGGGAAGTTGGTGTCTCTTGTCAGGATGGCCGAGTGGTCTAAGGCGCCAGACTCAAGAGTTCCCTCTTCACATTGCGTGTGTATTCTGGTCTCCAAATGGAGGCGTGGGTTCAAATCCCACTTCTGACAATCACATTTACTTTCCTCTACAACCACCGCAACCGCTCAGCTTTTCGGGGCTACCACAGAAACAACGCTGCTCAAAACAAGGAAAGGAACACTTTTAAAGCACGTCACATCTCAATGGACAAACGTGGCATGCTGGATATCTGGACTTACATGCTGGAGATCATCTTCTCTGCCT
Source organism: Staurois parvus (assembly GCF_062004578.1). Classification (NCBI taxonomy): domain Eukaryota; kingdom Metazoa; phylum Chordata; class Amphibia; order Anura; family Ranidae; genus Staurois; species Staurois parvus. The sequence goes on along the minus strand of NW_028318487.1, from coordinate 885,696 downwards.
CTGCCAGTGCTCATCCTGTTCCTCCTTGCACAAAGAAGCAGATACCGGTCCTGCTGATGGCTTAAGGACCTTCCACGGCCCTGTCCAGCTCTCCTAGATTAACTGCCTTTCTCCCGGAATCTCCTCCACGCTCGTGAGACTATGCTGGGAGACATAGCAACCCTGCTGGCAATGGCATGTATTGATGTGCCATGCTGGAGGAGTTAGACTGCCTGTGCAACCTCTGTAGGGTCCAGGGATCGCCTCATGCTACCAGTAGTGACACGGACGCCAGCCAAATGCAAAACTAGTGAAAAACGCTCTGAAAAATAAAAAGATGAGCAGGGAAAAAACTGTATGTCAGTGGCCTCCGCCTGTAAAACCATTTCTCTTTTGGGGGTCATCTCATTGTTGCCCGTCCAGTGCACCTGTTGTTGATTTCATTAACACCAAAGCAGCTGAAAGTGATTAACAAAGCCCTGTGCTACTTAACTGACCAGATCAATAACCCTGGAGTTTCATTGACTTGATACTATACTCTGAGTAAAAAGTCTTCCTTGAATTTTTTGGAGCAGGGTTCATGAAGATCAGAGAGTTGTGAGAGCTTTGCCAGGCCATGCTGTTAAATGTGACACTTGTGCTTGGGCCAAGAATAAATGGAGTGAGAATTTCACAAGTAAGGGCCAGTGGAATTGAAGAGCAACAAAGACACCGACC
>NW_028318487.1:875000-882500 GCF_062004578.1 Staurois parvus | reverse complement strand
GCAGGGTTCATGAAGATCAGAGAGTTGTGAGAGCTTTGCCAGGCCATGCTGTTAAATGTGACACTTGTGCTTGGGCCAAGAATAAATGGAGTGAGAATTTCACAAGTAAGGGCCAGTGGAATTGAAGAGCAACAAAGACACCGACCACGAAGGGACTTGAACCCTCAATCTTCTGATCCGAAGTCAGACGCCTTATCCATTAGGCCACGCGGTCTGCCGCAGCTCTTGCTCAACTTTGTGGCATGCGGACTAGGCCACCGGTTAAGGTTGACCTCTGACCTTTTCCAATACTCGCTTTGCTCCAGTGGATTTGCTAGACAAGATGTGAAAATTTTGACTTGGTGCCAAGGTCATGCTTTAGGAAGGTCATTTGCAAGAGGTCCTAGGTGCACAGGGTTAATACAGCCCCTTCATGTTGCTAAGTGATTCCTAGAGCCCCACGTGTAGAGGACATTTCAAGAGGAAGGACAGGGAAGTCGGTGTCTCTTGTCAGGATGGCCGAGTGGTCTAAGGCGCCAGACTCAAGAGTTCTCTCTTCACATTGCGTGTGTATTCTGGTCTCCAAATGGAGGCGTGGGTTCAAATCCCACTTCTGACAATCACATTTACTTTCCTCTACAACCACTGCAACTGCTCAGCTTTTCGGGGCTACCACAGAAACAACACTGCTCAAAACAAGGAAAGGAACACTTTTAAAGCACGTCACATCTCAATGGACAAACGTGGCATGCTGGATATCTGGACTTACATGCTGGAGATCATCTTCTCTGCCTCTGCCAGTGCTCATCCTGTTCCTCCTTGCACAAAGAAGCAGATACCGCTCCTGCTGATGGCTTAAGGACCTTCCACGGCCCTGTCCAGCTCTCCTAGATTAACTGCCTGTCTCCCGGAATCTCCTCCACGCTCGTGAGACTATGCTGGGAGACATAGCAACCCTGCTGGCAATGGCATGTATTGATGTGCCATGCTGGAGGAGTTAGACTGCCTGTGCAACCTCTGTAGGGTCCAGGGATCGCCTCATGCTACCAGTAGTGACACGGACGCTAGCCAAATGCAAAACTAGTGAAAAACGCTCTGAAAAATAAAAAGATGAGCAGGGAAAAAACTGTATGTCAGTGGCCTCCGCCTGTAAAACCATTTCTCTTTTGGGGGTCATCTCATTGTTGCCCGTCCAGTGCACCTGTTGTTGATTTCATTAACACCAAAGCAGCTGAAAGTGATTAACAAAGCCCTGTGCTACTTAACTGACCAGATCAATAGCCCTGGAGTTTCATTGACTTGATACTATACTCTGAGTAAAAAGTCTTCCTTGAATTTTTTGGAGCAGGGTTCATGAAGATCAGAGAGTTGTGAGAGCTTTGCCAGGCCATGCTGTTAAATGTGACACTTGTGCTTGGGCCAAGAATAAATGGAGTGAGAATTTCACAAGTAAGGTCCAGTGGAATTGAAGAGCAACAAAGACACCGACCACGAAGGGACTTGAACCCTCAATCTTCTGATCCGAAGTCAGACGCCTTATCCATTAGGCCACGCGGTCTGCCGCAGCTCTTGCTCAACTTTGTGGCATGCGGACTAGGCCACCGGTTAAGGTTGACCTCTGACCTTTTCCAATACTCGCTTTGCTCCAGTGGATTTGCTAGACAAGATGTGAAAATTTTGACTTGGTGCCAAGGTCATGCTTTAGGAAGGTCATTTGCAAGAGGTCCTAGGTGCACAGGGTTAATACAGCCCCTTCATGTTGCTAAGTGATTCCTAGAGCCCCACGTGTAGAGGACATTTCAAGAGGAAGGACAGGGAAGTTGGTGTCTCTTGTCAGGATGGCCGCGTGGTCTAAGGCGCCAGACTCAAGAGTTCCCTCTTCACATTGTGTGTGTGTTCTGGTCTCCAAATGGAGGCGTGGGTTCAAATCCCACTTCTGACAATCACATTTACTTTCCTCTACAACCACCGCAACCGCTCAGCTTTTCGGGGCTACCACAGAAACAACGCTGCTCAAAACAAGGAAAGGAACACTTTTAAAGCACGTCACATCTCAATGGACAAACGTGGCATGCTGGATATCTGGACTTACATGCTGGAGATCATCTTCTCTGCCTCTGCCAGTGCTCATCCTGTTCCTCCTTGCACAAAGAAGCAGATACCGGTCCTGCTGATGGCTTAAGGACCTTCCACGGCCCTGTCCAGCTCTCCTAGATTAACTGCCTTTCTCCCGGAATCTCCTCCACGCTCGTGAGACTATGCTGGGAGACATAGCAACCCTGCTGGCAATGGCATGTATTGATGTGCCATGCTGGAGGAGTTAGACTGCCTGTGCAACCTCTGTAGGGTCCAGGGATCGCCTCATGCTACCAGTAGTGACACGGACGCTAGCCAAATGCAAAACTAGTGAAAAACGCTCTGAAAAATAAAAAGATGAGCAGGGAAAAAACTGTATGTCAGTGGCCTCCGCCTGTAAAACCATTTCTCTTTTGGGGGTCATCTCATTGTTGCCCGTCCAGTGCACCTGTTGTTGATTTCATTAACACCAAAGCAGCTGAAAGTGATTAACAAAGCCCTGTGCTACTTAACTGACCAGATCAATAGCCCTGGAGTTTCATTGACTTGATACTATACTCTGAGTAAAAAGTCTTCCTTGAATTTTTTGGAGCAGGGTTCATGAAGATCAGAGAGTTGTGAGAGCTTTGCTAGGCCATGCTGTTAAATGTGACACTTGTGCTTGGGCCAAGAATAAATGGAGTGAGAATTTCACAAGTAAGGGCCAGTGGAATTGAAGAGCAACAAAGACACCAACCACGAAGGGACTTGAACCCTCAATCTTCTGATCCGAAGTCAGACGCCTTATCCATTAGGCCACGCGGTCTGCCGCAGCTCTTGCTCAACTTTGTGGCATGCGGACTAGGCCACCGGTTAAGGTTGACCTCTGACCTTTTCCAATACTCGCTTTGCTCCAGTGGATTTGCTAGACAAGATGTGAAAAGTTTGACTTGGTGCCAAGGTCATGCTTTAGGAAGGTCATTTGCAAGAGGTCCTAGGTGCACAGGGTTAATACAGCCCCTTCATGTTGCTAAGTGATTCCTAGAGCCCCACGTGTAGAGGACATTTCAAGAGGAAGGACAGGGAAGTTGGTGTCTCTTGTCAGGATGGCCGAGTGGTCTAAGGCGCCAGACTCAAGAGTTCCCTCTTCACATTGTGTGTGTGTTCTGGTCTCCAAATGGAGGCATGGGTTCAAATCCCACTTCTGACAATCGCATTTACTTTCCTCTACAACCACCGCAACCGCTCAGCTTTTCGGGGCTACCACAGAAACAACACTGCTCAAAACAAGGAAAGGAACACTTTTAAAGCACGTCACATCTCAATGGACAAACGTGGCATGCTGGATATCTGGACTTACATGCTGGAGATCATCTTCTCTGCCTCTGCCAGTGCTCATCCTGTTCCTCCTTGCACAAAGAAGCAGATACCGCTCCTGCTGATGGCTTAAGGACCTTCCACGGCCCTGTCCAGCTCTCCTAGATTAACTGCCTTTCTCCCGGAATCTCCTCCACGCTCGTGAGACTATGCTGGGAGACATAGCAACCCTGCTGGCAATGGCATGTATTGATGTGCCATGCTGGAGGAGTTAGACTGCCTGTGCAACCTCTGTAGGGTCCAGGGATCGCCTCATGCTACCAGTAGTGACACGGACGCTAGCCAAATGCAAAACTAGTGAAAAACGCTCTGAAAAATAAAAAGATGAGCAGGGAAAAAACTGTATGTCAGTGGCCTCCGCCTGTAAAACCATTTCTCTTTTGGGGGTCATCTCATTGTTGCCCGTCCAGTGCACCTGTTGTTGATTTCATTAACACCAAAGCAGCTGAAAGTGATTAACAAAGCCCTGTGCTACTTAACTGACCAGATCAATAGCCCTGGAGTTTCATTGACTTGATACTATACTCTGAGTAAAAAGTCTTCCTTGAATTTTTTGGAGCAGGGTTCATGAAGATCAGAGAGTTGTGAGAGCTTTGCCAGGCCATGCTGTTAAATGTGACACTTGTGCTTGGGCCAAGAATAAATGGAGTGAGAATTTCACAAGTAAGGGCCAGTGGAATTGAAGAGCAACAAAGACACCGACCACGAAGGGACTTGAACCCTCAATCTTCTGATCCGAAGTCAGACGCCTTATCCATTAGGCCACGCGGTCTGCCGCAGCTCTTGCTCAACTTTGTGGCATGCGGACTAGGCCACCGGTTAAGGTTGACCTCTGACCTTTTCCAATACTCGCTTTGCTCCAGTGGATTTGCTAGACAAGATGTGAAAAGTTTGACTTGGTGCCAAGGTCATGCTTTAGGAAGGTCATTTGCAAGAGGTCCTAGGTGCACAGGGTTAATACAGCCCCTTCATGTTGCTAAGTGATTCCTAGAGCCCCACGTGTAGAGGACATTTCAAGAGGAAGGACAGGGAAGTCGGTGTCTCTTGTCAGGATGGCCGAGTGGTCTAAGGCGCCAGACTCAAGAGTTCCCTCTTCACATTGCGTGTGTGTTCTGATCTCCAAATGGAGGCGTGGGTTCAAATCCCACTTCTGACAATCGCATTTACTTTCCTCTACAACCACCGCAACCGCTCAGCTTTTCGGGGCTACCACAGAAACAACACTGCTCAAAACAAGGAAAGGAACACTTTTAAAGCACGTCACATCTCAATGGACAAACGTGGCATGCTGGATATCTGGACTTACATGCTGGAGATCATCTTCTCTGCCTCTGCCAGTGCTCATCCTGTTCCTCCTTGCACAAAGAAGCAGATACCGCTCCTGCTGATGGCTTAAGGACCTTCCACGGCCCTGTCCAGCTCTCCTAGATTAACTGCCTTTCTCCCGGAATCTCCTCCACGCTCGTGAGACTATGCTGGGAGACATAGCAACCCTGCTGGCAATGGCATGTATTGATGTGCCATGCTGGAGGAGTTAGACTGCCTGTGCAACCTCTGTAGGGTCCAGGGATCGCCTCATGCTACCAGTAGTGACACGGACGCTAGCCAAATGCAAAACTAGTGAAAAACGCTCTGAAAAATAAAAAGATGAGCAGGGAAAAAACTGTATGTCAGTGGCCTCCGCCTGTAAAACCATTTCTCTTTTGGGGGTCATCTCATTGTTGCCCGTCCAGTGCACCTGTTGTTGATTTCATTAACACCAAAGCAGCTGAAAGTGATTAACAAAGCCCTGTGCTACTTAACTGACCAGATCAATAGCCCTGGAGTTTCATTGACTTGATACTATACTCTGAGTAAAAAGTCTTCCTTGAATTTTTTGGAGCAGGGTTCATGAAGATCAGAGAGTTGTGAGAGCTTTGCTAGGCCATGCTGTTAAATGTGACACTTGTGCTTGGGCCAAGAATAAATGGAGTGAGAATTTCACAAGTAAGGGCCAGTGGAATTGAAGAGCAACAAAGACACCGACCACGAAGGGACTTGAACCCTCAATCTTCTGATCCAAAGTCAGACGCCTTATCCATTAGGCCACGCGGTCTGCCGCAGCTCTTGCTCAACTTTGTGGCATGCGGACTAGGCCACCGGTTAAGGTTGACCTCTGACCTTTTCCAATACTCGCTTTGCTCCAGTGGATTTGCTAGACAAGATGTGAAAAGTTTGACTTGGTGCCAAGGTCATGCTTTAGGAAGGTCATTTGCAAGAGGTCCTAGGTGCACAGGGTTAATACAGCCCCTTCATGTTGCTAAGTGATTCCTAGAGCCCCACGTGTAGAGGACATTTCAAGAGGAAGGACAGGGAAGTTGGTGTCTCTTGTCAGGATGGCCGAGTGGTCTAAGGCGCCAGACTCAAGAGTTCCCTCTTCACATTGTGTGTGTGTTCTGGTCTCCAAATGGAGGCATGGGTTCAAATCCCACTTCTGACAATCGCATTTACTTTCCTCTACAACCACCGCAACCGCTCAGCTTTTCGGGGCTACCACAGAAACAACACTGCTCAAAACAAGGAAAGGAACACTTTTAAAGCACGTCACATCTCAATGGACAAACGTGGCATGCTGGATATCTGGACTTACATGCTGGAGATCATCTTCTCTGCCTCTGCCAGTGCACATCCTGTTCCTCCTTGCACAAAGAAGCAGATACCGCTCCTGCTGATGGCTTAAGGACCTTCCACGGCCCTGTCCAGCTCTCCTAGATTAACTGCCTTTCTCCCGGAATCTCCTCCACGCTCGTGAGACTATGCTGGGAGACATAGCAACCCTGCTGGCAATGGCATGTATTGATGTGCCATGCTGGAGGAGTTAGACTGCCTGTGCAACCTCTGTAGGGTCCAGGGATCGCCTCATGCTACCAGTAGTGACACGGACGCTAGCCAAATGCAAAACTAGTGAAAAACGCTCTGAAAAATAAAAAGATGAGCAGGGAAAAAACTGTATGTCAGTGGCCTCCGCCTGTAAAACCATTTCTCTTTTGGGGGTCATCTCATTGTTGCCCGTCCAGTGCACCTGTTGTTGATTTCATTAACACCAAAGCAGCTGAAAGTGATTAACAAAGCCCTGTGCTACTTAACTGACCAGATCAATAGCCCTGGAGTTTCATTGACTTGATACTATACTCTGAGTAAAAAGTCTTCCTTGAATTTTTTGGAGCAGGGTTCATGAAGATCAGAGAGTTGTGAGAGCTTTGCCAGGCCATGCTGTTAAATGTGACACTTGTGCTTGGGCCAAGAATAAATGGAGTGAGAATTTCACAAGTAAGGGCCAGTGGAATTGAAGAGCAACAAAGACACCGACCACGAAGGGACTTGAACCCTCAATCTTCTGATCCGAAGTCAGACGCCTTATCCATTAGGCCACGCGGTCTGCCGCAGCTCTTGCTCAACTTTGTGGCATGCGGACTAGGCCACCGGTTAAGGTTGACCTCTGACCTTTTCCAATACTCGCTTTGTTCCAGTGGATTTGCTAGACAAGATGTGAAAAGTTTGACTTGGTGCCAAGGTCATGCTTTAGGAAGGTCATTTGCAAGAGGTCCTAGGTGCACAGGGTTAATACAGCCCCTTCATGTTGCTAAGTGATTCCTAGAGCCCCACGTGTAGAGGACATTTCAAGAGGAAGGACAAGGAATTCGGTGTCTCTTGTCAGGATGGCCGAGTGGTCTAAGGCGCCAGACTCAAGAGTTCCCTCTTCACATTGCGTGTGTGTTCTGATCTCCAAATGGAGGCGTGGGTTCAAATCCCACTTCTGACAATCGCATTTACTTTCCTCTACAACCACCGCAACCGCTCAGCTTTTCGGGGCTACCACAGAAACAACACTGCTCAAAACAAGGAAAGGAACACTTTTAAAGCACGTCACATCTCAATGGACAAACGTGGCATGCTGGATATCTGGACTTACATGCTGGAGATCATCTTCTCTGCCTCTGCCAGTGCTCATCCTGTTCCTCCTTGCACAAAGAAGCAGATACCGCTCCTGCTGATGGCTTAAGGACCTTCCACGGCCCTGTCCAGCTCTCCTAGATTAACTGCCTTTCT
>NW_028318487.1:865000-867500 GCF_062004578.1 Staurois parvus | reverse complement strand
AGGACATTTCAAGAGGAAGGACAGGGAAGTTGGTGTCTCTTGTCAGGATGGCCGAGTGGTCTAAGGCGCCAGACTCAAGAGTTCCCTCTTCACATTGTGTGTGTGTTCTGGTCTCCAAATGGAGGCGTGGGTTCAAATCCCACTTCTGACAATCGCATTTACTTTCCTCTACAACCACCGCAACCGCTCAGCTTTTCGGGGCTACCACAGAAACAACACTGCTCAAAACAAGGAAAGGAACACTTTTAAAGCACGTCACATCTCAATGGACAAACGTGGCATGCTGGATATCTGGACTTACATGCTGGAGATCATCTTCTCTGCCTCTGCCAGTGCTCATCCTGTTCCTCCTTGCACAAAGAAGCAGATACCGCTCCTGCTGATGGCTTAAGGACCTTCCACGGCCCTGTCCAGCTCTCCTAGATTAACTGCCTTTCTCCCGGAATCTCCTCCACGCTCGTGAGACTATGCTGGGAGACATAGCAACCCTGCTGGCAATGGCATGTATTGATGTGCCATGCTGGAGGAGTTAGACTGCCTGTGCAACCTCTGTAGGGTCCAGGGATCGCCTCATGCTACCAGTAGTGACACGGACGCTAGCCAAATGCAAAACTAGTGAAAAACGCTCTGAAAAATAAAAAGATGAGCAGGGAAAAAACTGTATGTCAGTGGCCTCCGCCTGTAAAACCATTTCTCTTTTGGGGGTCATCTCATTGTTGCCCGTCCAGTGCACCTGTTGTTGATTTCATTAACACCAAAGCAGCTGAAAGTGATTAACAAAGCCCTGTGCTACTTAACTGACCAGATCAATAGCCCTGGAGTTTCATTGACTTGATACTATACTCTGAGTAAAAAGTCTTCCTTGAATTTTTTGGAGCAGGATTCATGAAGATCAGAGAGTTGTGAGAGCTTTGCCAGGCCATGCTGTTAAATGTGACACTTGTGCTTGGGCCAAGAATAAATGGAGTGAGAATTTCACAAGTAAGGGCCAGTGGAATTGAAGAGCAACAAAGACACCGACCACGAAGGGACTTGAACCCTCAATCTTCTGATCCGAAGTCAGACGCCTTATCCATTAGGCCACGCGGTCTGCCGCAGCTCTTGCTCAACTTTGTGGCATGCGGACTAGGCCACCGGTTAAGGTTGACCTCTGACCTTTTCCAATACTCGCTTTGCTCCAGTGGATTTGCTAGACAAGATGTGAAAATTTTGACTTGGTGCCAAGGTCATGCTTTAGGAAGGTCATTTGCAAGAGGTCCTAGGTGCACAGGGTTAATACAGCCCCTTCATGTTGCTAAGTGATTCCTAGAGCCCCACGTGTAGAGGACATTTCAAGAGGAAGGACAGGGAAGTCGGTGTCTCTTGTCAGGATGGCCGAGTGGTCTAAGGCGCCAGACTCAAGAGTTCCCTCTTCACATTGCGTGTGTGTTCTGGTCTCCAAATGGAGGCGTGGGTTCAAATCCCACTTCTGACAATCGCATTTACTTTCCTCTACAACCACCGCAACCGCTCAGCTTTTCGGGGCTACCACAGAAACAACACTGCTCAAAACAAGGAAAGGAACACTTTTAAAGCACGTCACATCTCAATGGACAAACGTGGCATGCTGGATATCTGGACTTACATGCTGGAGATCATCTTCTCTGCCTCTGCCAGTGCTCATCCTGTTCCTCCTTGCACAAAGAAGCAGATACCGGTCCTGCTGATGGCTTAAGGACCTTCCACGGCCCTCTCCAGCTCTCCTAGATTAACTGCCTGTCTCCCGGAATCTCCTCCACGCTCGTGAGACTATGCTGGGAGACATAGCAACCCTGCTGGCAATGGCATGTATTGATGTGCCATGCTGGAGGAGTTAGACTGCCTGTGCAACCTCTGTAGGGTCCAGGGATCGCCTCATGCTACCAGTAGTGACACGGACGCTAGCCAAATGCAAAACTAGTGAAAAACGCTCTGAAAAATAAAAAGATGAGCAGGGAAAAAACTGTATGTCAGTGGCCTCCGCCTGTAAAACCATTTCTCTTTTGGGGGTCATCTCATTGTTGCCCGTCCAGTGCACCTGTTGTTGATTTCATTAACACCAAAGCAGCTGAAAGTGATTAACAAAGCCCTGTGCTACTTAACTGACCAGATCAATAGCCCTGGAGTTTCATTGACTTGATACTATACTCTGAGTAAAAAGTCTTCCTTGAATTTTTTGGAGCAGGGTTCATGAAGATCAGAGAGTTGTGAGAGCTTTGCCAGGCCATGCTGTTAAATGTGACACTTGTGCTTGGGCCAAGAATAAATGGAGTGAGAATTTCACAAGTAAGGGCCAGTGGAATTGAAGAGCAACAAAGACACCGACCACGAAGGGACTTGAACCCTCAATCTTCTGATCCGAAGTCAGACGCCTTATCCATTAGGCCAAGCGGTCTGCCGCAGCTCTTGCTCAACTTTGTGGCATGCGGACTAGGCCACCGGTTAAAGTTGACCTCTGACCTTTTCCAATACTCGCTTTGCT
>NW_028318487.1:855000-857500 GCF_062004578.1 Staurois parvus | reverse complement strand
GATTTCATTAACACCAAAGCAGCTGAAAGTGATTAACAAAGCCCTGTGCTACTTAACTGACCAGATCAATAGCCCTGGAGTTTCATTGACTTGATACTATACTCTGAGTAAAAAGTTTTCCTTGAATTTTTTGGAGCAGGGTTCATGAAGATCAGAGAGTTTTGAGAGCTTTGCCAGGCCATGCTGTTAAATGTGACACTTGTGCTTGGGCCAAGAATAAATGGAGTGAGAATTTCACAAGTAAGGGCCAGTGGAATTGAAGAGCAACAAAGACACCGACCACGAAGGGACTTGAACCCTCAATCTTCTGATCCGAAGTCAGATGCCTTATCCATTAGGCCACGCGGTCCGCCGCAGCTCTTGCTCAACTTTGTGGCATGCGGACTAGGCCACCGGTTAAGGTTGACCTCTGACCTTTTCCAATACTCGCTTTGCTCCAGTGGATTTGCTAGACAAGATGTGAAAAGTTTGACTTGGTGCCAAGGTCATGCTTTAGGAAGGTCATTTGCAAGAGGTCCTAGGTGCACAGGGTTAATACAGCCCCTTAATGTTGCTACGTGATTCCTAGAGCCCCACGTGTAGAGGACATTTCAAGAGGAAGGACAGGGAAGTCAGTGTCTCTTGTCAGGATGGCCGAGTGGTCTAAGGCGCCAGACTCAAGAGTTCCCTCTTCACATTGCGTGTGTGTTCTGGTCTCCAAATGGAGGCGTGGGTTCAAATCCCACTTCTGACAATCACATTTACTTTCCTCTACAACCACCGCAACTGCTCAGCTTTTCGGGGCTACCACAGAAACAACACTGCTCAAAACAAGGAAAGGAACACTTTTAAAGCACGTCACATCTCAATGGACAAACGTGGCATGCTGGATATCTGGACTTACATGCTGGAGATCATCTTCTCTGCCTCTGCCAGTGCTCATCCTGTTCCTCCTTGCACAAAGAAGCAGATACCGGTCCTGCTGATGGCTTAAGGACCTTCCACGGCCCTGTCCAGCTCTCCTAGATTAACTGCCTGTCTCCCGGAATCTCCTCCACGCTCGTGAGACTATTCTGGGAGACATAGCAACCCTGCTGGCAATGGCATGTATTGATGTGCCATGCTGGAGGAGTTAGACTGCCTGTGCAACCTCTGTAGGGTCCAGGGATCGCCTCATGCTACCAGTAGTGACACGGACGCTAGCCAAATGCAAAACTAGTGAAAAACGCTCTGAAAAATAAAAAGATGAGCAGAGAAAAAACTGTATGTCAGTGGCCTCCGTCTGTAAAACCATTTCTCTTTTGGGGGTCATCTCATTGTTGCCCGTCCAGTGCACCTGTTGTTGATTTCATTAACACCAAAGCAGCTGAAAGTGATTAACAAAGCCCTGTGCTACTTAACTGACCAGATCAATAGCCCTGGAGTTTCATTGACTTGATACTATACTCTGAGTAAAAAGTCTTCCTTGAATTTTTTGGAGCAGGGTTCATGAAGATCAGAGAGTTGTGAGAGCTTTGCCAGGCCATGCTGTTAAATGTGACACTTGTGCTTGGGCCAAGAATAAATGGAGTGAGAATTTCACAAGTAAGGGCCAGTGGAATTGAAGAGCAACAAAGACACCGACCGCGAAGGGACTTGAACCCTCAATCTTCTGATCCAAAGTCAGACGCCTTATCCATTAGGCCACGCGGTCTGCCGCAGCTCTTGCTCAACTTTGTGGCATGCGGACTAGGCCACCGGTTAAGGTTGACCTCTGACCTTTTCCAATACTCGCTTTGCTCCAGTGGATTTGCTAGACAAGATGTGAAAAGTTTGACTTGGTGCCAAGGTCATGCTTTAGGAAGGTCATTTGCAAGAGGTCCTAGGTGCACAGGGTTAATACAGCCCCTTCATGTTGCTAAGTGATTCCTAGAGCCCCACGTGTAGAGGACATTTCAAGAGGAAGGACAGGGAAGTTGGTGTCTCTTGTCAGGATGGCCGAGTGGTCTAAGGCGCCAGACTCAAGAGATCTCTCTTCACATTGCGTGTGTGTTCTGGTCTCCAAATGGAGGCGTGGGTTCAAATCCCACTTCTGACAATCGCATTTACTTTCCTCTACAACCACCGCAACCGCTCAGCTATTCGGGGCTACCACAGAAACAACACTGCTCAAAACAAGGAAAGGAACACTTTTAAAGCACGTCACATCTCAATGGACAAACGTGGCATGCTGGAGATCATCTTCTCTGCCTCTGCCAGTGCTCATCCTGTTCCTCCTTGCACAAAGAAGCAGATACCGGTCCTGCTGATGGCTTAAGGACCTTCCACGGCCCTGTCCAGCTCTCCTAGATTAACTGCCTGTCTCCCGGAATCTCCTCCACGCTCGTGAGACTATGCTGGGAGACATAGCAACCCTGCTGGCAATGGCATGTATTGATGTGCCATGCTGGAGGAGTTAGACTGCCTGTGCAACCTCTGTAGGGTCCAGGGATCGCCTCATGCTACCAGTAGTGACACGGACGCTAGCCAAATGCAAAACTAG
>NW_028318487.1:845000-850000 GCF_062004578.1 Staurois parvus | reverse complement strand
CTCTGCCAGTGCTCATCCTGTTCCTCCTTGCACAAAGAAGCAGATACCGCTCCTGCTGATGGCTTAAGGACCTTCCACGGCCCTGTCCAGCTCTCCTAGATTAACTGCCTTTCTCCCGGAATCTCCTCCACGCTCGTGAGACTATGCTGGGAGACATAGCAACCCTGCTGGCAATGGCATGTATTGATGTGCCATGCTGGAGGAGTTAGACTGCCTGTGCAACCTCTGTAGGGTCCAGGGATCGCCTCATGCTACCAGTAGTGACACGGACGCTAGCCAAATGCAAAACTAGTGAAAAACGCTCTGAAAAATAAAAAGATGAGCAGGGAAAAAACTGTATGTCAGTGGCCTCCGCCTGTAAAACCATTTCTCTTTTGGGGGTCATCTCATTGTTGCCCGTCCAGTGCACCTGTTGTTGATTTCATTAACACCAAAGCAGCTGAAAGTGATTAACAAAGCCCTGTGCTACTTAACTGACCAGATCAATAGCCCTGGAGTTTCATTGACTTGATACTATACTCTGAGTAAAAAGTCTTCCTTGAATTTTTTGGAGCAGGGTTCATGAAGATCAGAGAGTTGTGAGAGCTTTGCTAGGCCATGCTGTTAAATGTGACACTTGTGCTAAGAATAAATGGAGTGAGAATTTCACAAGTAAGGGCCAGTGGAATTGAAGAGCAACAAAGACACCGACCACGAAGGGACTTGAACCCTCAATCTTCTGATCCGAAGTCAGACGCCTTATCCATTAGGCCACGCGGTCTGCCGCAGCTCTTGCTCAACTTTGTGGCATGCGGACTAGGCCACCGGTTAAGGTTGACCTCTGACCTTTTCCAATACTCGCTTTGCTCCAGTGGATTTGCTAGACAAGATGTGAAAATTTTGACTTGGTGCCAAGGTCATGCTTTAGGAAGGTCATTTGCAAGAGGTCCTAGGTGCACAGGGTTAATACAGCCCCTTCATGTTGCTAAGTGATTCCTAGAGCCCCACGTGTAGAGGACATTTCAAGAGGAAGGACAGGGAAGTCGGTGTCTCTTGTCAGGATGGCCGAGTGGTCTAAGGCGCCAGACTCAAGAGTTCCCTCTTCACATTGCGTGTGTGTTCTGATCTCCAAATGGAGGCGTGGGTTCAAATCCCACTTCTGACAATCGCATTTACTTTCCTCTACAACCACCGCAACCGCTCAGCTTTTCGGGGCTACCACAGAAACAACACTGCTCAAAACAAGGAAAGGAACACTTTTAAAGCACGTCACATCTCAATGGACAAACGTGGCATGCTGGATATCTGGACTTACATGCTGGAGATCATCTTCTCTGCCTCTGCCAGTGCTCATCCTGTTCCTCCTTGCACAAAGAAGCAGATACCGCTCCTGCTGATGGCTTAAGGACCTTCCACGGCCCTGTCCAGCTCTCCTAGATTAACTGCCTTTCTCCCGGAATCTCCTCCACGCTCGTGAGACTATGCTGGGAGACATAGCAACCCTGCTGGCAATGGCATGTATTGATGTGCCATGCTGGAGGAGTTAGACTGCCTGTGCAACCTCTGTAGGATCCAGGGATCGCCTCATGCTACCAGTAGTGACACGGACGCTAGCCAAATGCAAAACTAGTGAAAAACGCTCTGAAAAATAAAAAGATGAGCAGGGAAAAAACTGTATGTCAGTGGCCTCCGCCTGTAAAACCATTTCTCTTTTGGGGGTCATCTCATTGTTGCCCGTCCAGTGCACCTGTTGTTGATTTCATTAACACCAAAGCAGCTGAAAGTGATTAACAAAGCCCTGTGCTACTTAACTGACCAGATCAATAGCCCTGGAGTTTCATTGACTTGATACTATACTCCGAGTAAAAAGTCTTCCTTGAATTTTTTGGAGCAGGGTTCATGAAGATCAGAGAGTTGTGAGAGCTTTGCCAGGCCATGCTGTTAAATGTGACACTTGTGCTTGGGCCAAGAATAAATGGAGTGAGAATTTCACAAGTAAGGGCCAGTGGAATTGAAGAGCAACAAAGACACCGACCACGAAGGGACTTGAACCCTCAATCTTCTGATCCGAAGTCAGACGCCTTATCCATTAGGCCACGCGGTCTGCCGCAGCTCTTGCTCAACTTTGTGGCATGCGGACTAGGCCACCGGTTAAGGTTGACCTCTGACCTTTTCCAATACTCGCTTTGCTCCAGTGGATTTGCTAGACAAGATGTGAAAAGTTTGACTTGGTGCCAAGGTCATGCTTTAGGAAGGTCATTTGCAAGAGGTCCTAGGTGCACAGGGTTAATACAGCCCCTTCATGTTGCTAAGTGATTCCTAGAGCCCCACGTGTAGAGGACATTTCAAGAGGAAGGACAGGGAAGTCGGTGTCTCTTGTCAGGATGGCCGAGTGGTCTAAGGCGCCAGACTCAAGAGTTCTCTCTTCACATTGCGTGTGTATTCTGGTCTCCAAATGGAGGCGTGGGTTCAAATCCCACTTCTGACAATCACATTTACTTTCCTCTACAACCACTGCAACTGCTCAGCTTTTCGGGGCTACCACAGAAACAACACTGCTCAAAACAAGGAAAGGAACACTTTTAAAGCACGTCACATCTCAATGGACAAACGTGGCATGCTGGATATCTGGACTTACATGCTGGAGATCATCTTCTCTGCCTCTGCCAGTGCTCATCCTGTTCCTCCTTGCACAAAGAAGCAGATACCGGTCCTGCTGATGGCTTAAGGACCTTCCACGGCCCTGTCCAGCTCTCCTAGATTAACTGCCTGTCTCCCGGAATCTCCTCCACGCTCGTGAGACTATGCTGGGAGACATAGCAACCCTGCTGGCAATGGCATGTATTGATGTGCCATGCTGGAGGAGTTAGACTGCCTGTGCAACCTCTGTAGGGTCCAGGGATCGCCTCATGCTACCAGTAGTGACACGGACGCTAGCCAAATGCAAAACTAGTGAAAAACGCTCTGAAAAATAAAAAGATGAGCAGGGAAAAAACTGTATGTCAGTGGCCTCCGCCTGTAAAACCATTTCTCTTTTGGGGGTCATCTCATTGTTGCCCGTCCAGTGCACCTGTTGTTGATTTCATTAACACCAAAGCAGCTGAAAGTGATTAACAAAGCCCTGTGCTACTTAACTGACCAGATCAATAGCCCTGGAGTTTCATTGACTTGATACTATACTCTGAGTAAAAAGTCTTCCTTGAATTTTTTGGAGCAGGGTTCATGAAGATCAGAGAGTTGTGAGAGCTTTGCCAGGCCATGCTGTTAAATGTGACACTTGTGCTTGGGCCAAGAATAAATGGAGTGAGAATTTCACAAGTAAGGTCCAGTGGAATTGAAGAGCAACAAAGACACCGACCACGAAGGGACTTGAACCCTCAATCTTCTGATCCGAAGTCAGACGCCTTATCCATTAGGCCACGCGGTCTGCCGCAGCTCTTGCTCAACTTTGTGGCATGCGGACTAGGCCACCGGTTAAGGTTGACCTCTGACCTTTTCCAATACTCGCTTTGCTCCAGTGGATTTGCTAGACAAGATGTGAAAATTTTGACTTGGTGCCAAGGTCATGCTTTAGGAAGGTCATTTGCAAGAGGTCCTAGGTGCACAGGGTTAATACAGCCCCTTCATGTTGCTAAGTGATTCCTAGAGCCCCACGTGTAGAGGACATTTCAAGAGGAAGGACAGGGAAGTTGGTGTCTCTTGTCAGGATGGCCGCGTGGTCTAAGGCGCCAGACTCAAGAGTTCCCTCTTCACATTGTGTGTGTGTTCTGGTCTCCAAATGGAGGCGTGGGTTCAAATCCCACTTCTGACAATCACATTTACTTTCCTCTACAACCACCGCAACCGCTCAGCTTTTCGGGGCTACCACAGAAACAACGCTGCTCAAAACAAGGAAAGGAACACTTTTAAAGCACGTCACATCTCAATGGACAAACGTGGCATGCTGGATATCTGGACTTACATGCTGGAGATCATCTTCTCTGCCTCTGCCAGTGCTCATCCTGTTCCTCCTTGCACAAAGAAGCAGATACCGGTCCTGCTGATGGCTTAAGGACCTTCCACGACCCTGTCCAGCTCTCCTAGATTAACTGCCTTTCTCCCGGAATCTCCTCCACGCTCGTGAGACTATGCTGGGAGACATAGCAACCCTGCTGGCAATGGCATGTATTGATGTGCCCTGCTGGAGGAGTTAGACTGCCTGTGCAACCTCTGTAGGGTCCAGGGATCGCCTCATGCTACCAGTAGTGACACGGACGCTAGCCAAATGCAAAACTAGTGAAAAACGCTCTGAAAAATAAAAAGATGAGCAGGGAAAAAACTGTATGTCAGTGGCCTCCGCCTGTAAAACCATTTCTCTTTTGGGGGTCATCTCATTGTTGCCCGTCCAGTGCACCTGTTGTTGATTTCATTAACACCAAAGCAGCTGAAAGTGATTAACAAAGCCCTGTGCTACTTAACTGACCAGATCAATAGCCCTGGAGTTTCATTGACTTGATACTATACTCTGAGTAAAAAGTCTTCCTTGAATTTTTTGGAGCAGGGTTCATGAAGATCAGAGAGTTGTGAGAGCTTTGCTAGGCCATGCTGTTAAATGTGACACTTGTGCTTGGGCCAAGAATAAATGGAGTGAGAATTTCACAAGTAAGGGCCAGTGGAATTGAAGAGCAACAAAGACACCGACCACGAAGGGACTTGAACCCTCAATCTTCTGATCCGAAGTCAGACGCCTTATCCATTAGGCCACGCGGTCTGCCGCAGCACTTGCTCAACTTTGTGGCATGCGGACTAGGCCACCGGTTAAGGTTGACCTCTGACCTTTTCCAATACTCGCTTTGCTCCAGTGGATTTGCTAGACAAGATGTGAAAAGTTTGACTTGGTGCCAAGGTCATGCTTTAGGAAGGTCATTTGCAAGAGGTCCTAGGTGCACAGGGTTAATACAGCCCCTTCATGTTGCTAAGTGATTCCTAGAGCCCCACGTGTAGAGGACATTTCAAGAGGAAGGACAGGGAAGTTGGTGTCT